>NC_091385.1:4181967-4224467 GCF_038502225.1 Cherax quadricarinatus | reverse complement strand
GGGGTGGGTTCCAAACTGGGGCCGCATACCCAATATGGGCCTAACGTCAGTGTACAGGGTCCCAATGATTCCCCCATTTAAAATGTCGGGAAAGTTTCTGGGTTTGTGGGGGCCCAAAGCTCAGCAGTTATTTGGTTTATTTCGTTCAGGAAATGTGCCGGGTTATCTCACCCCAAATCTTTTTTTTTGAGTGAGGTTTGTATTCTTTTGGGCCCCTAGATGTACCGTCTGGGTCTTCTTTGCCCCCCCCAATCTTCATACTTTACGGTGGAGAACCCAGGGAATTTGACCCGGTCTGCAGCCTGTCCCGATCCTTTTGTTCTGCCTGGCCGATCAGTGGTTCTTATCAACCAGCATCCAAACAAGGACCTTTTAGTTTTTTCCTTTCCCCGTGTTCACCAAAAACCCAAAAAAGCACTGGGCCTGGACTGCCCGGGGCCCCCTGGGCACAGGTGCCCAACACCCGCCACGACCATGACTCGCTGCGTCTTCCGACGTTCCCCATCCCTTGTAGTCCTTCCTTTATCCCTCTTGGTCCTCCCGTTTTTAAATCTCGGAACGGCCAAAACCCCTTTTTGCAGTCCAAAAATATGCAATCCACCCCCCTCTCTCTTTTCTTACTGCTGTCACCATGTCAAAAATCCGTAGGTTTGGAAAGGATTTCCCATCCCGAAACCATGGGCTGCTGTTATGAGATCGTTCCTCTCAGTGTTCCACCACTCTTCTCCTATAATCTTTTCCATGATTTTGCATACTATACATTCGGGCACTGGTTTTGTTTTGTGCTTCATGTCTGTCTCCCCTTTTTAAAAATTTTGGGCACATTTGCTGTCTTCCATGCCTCAGGCAACCCCCTGTTTCGATAGATGTTTTAATATTTTTTTAGGGGTAAAATGCACCTCTGCTCCCTCTCAATACCCCTGGGGGGATTTATTTTTGTGTGTGTATTTTTTTGTGTTTGTGTTTGTGTGTGTGTGTGTGTGTGTGTGTGTGTGTGTGTGTGTGTGTGTGTGTGTGTGTTTACCTGGGGTCTGCGTGAGTTTCAGCCCTTTTGCCCCCATTTATTACCCCGATCTTGTAGGACCTGTAACATACCCTTTTAAAATGTGTAATGTGTTTTCCTTTACCACTTTTTTCATCAACCCTTCCTCATTTCCATCCTTAGACTGAAAAAATTTCCCACATCCCCGGGGGCTTTTTTCCCTCTTTATCTTCCATATATTGCCCTTCCTTTGCCCATTTTCTCTGTTCTGTGAACCATTTTGTATCTTGTATGTCGTAATCGTGTTCCCCGTTTAAAGGCACACCCCTAAACCCGGGTTAATGTTTTGATTAATTATGTTAAAATTAACAATAAACTTATATATTGCATTGATAAATCTTAACATTTTCTACTCATGAACTTTTTCTATTTTTGTAAGTTCAAATTTAAATTTTATTACACCATTATTGTTTTCCCAAAAACTTTACATTCTCCCCGTCTACTTATGCTCATTTAAAAAACAAAAACCACTTTAAAAATAATGTATCCTGAAAAAGCATTATCTATAAAAAAGGAGCTTTTTAAAAAAATTGTAAAATTATCACTTGTTTATATTATATATATTTTTTTCCTTTTTTTTTGGGGTTTTAAAATTTTTAAAATTTTTGTTTATTTATAAACCAGTTAACTCAAGAATCATCAGATGCATCATTCCCAAAAAAATTCCCAAAATTTTTTAAAACAGGGGATAGCAATGTTAATCAATGATTTATATATTTTATCAGCGTTGGGGTAACTGATAAGTCTTAACGATACCCCAGAGATAAGTTGAAGACTGATGCTCTTCTTGGGGGATGCTTGGGGATTTTTTTTTTCTTTTCTGTTTTTTTCTCTCTTCCTCTTCCTCTTATCTTTCTTCTGCTTTGTTTGACTTAAAGTACTTCCTCTACTAGAAAGAAGAGGTTGGGTAAGAGAGAGAGAGAGAGATGAGGGCGAATGAGATAAAGAAGAATTGATGATGACGGAGAGATGAGGGGATAGAAATGAGGGAGAGAGGGGTCGGGTGATGGAGAAAGATGTAATGAGGAGAGTAGAGCTGGGGAAGACAGAGGACGCACTGATCATGCTGGGACTACACTACCCTCAGGTGTCCAGTTTCTGTGTGTTGTTGGTTCCACGCTCAGCTTTTGTTCCCACGGCCTAGACGTGGAGGAAAGATGCGCTGTGAGCTCTCAGCTCACCTGTCTTCACCACCACTGTCTTCGCCACTGTCTTCACTGTCTTCACCACCACTGTCTTCACCACCACTGTCTTCACCACCACTGTCTTCACTGTCTTCACCACTGTCTTCACTGTCTTCACCACCACTGTCTTCACCACTGTCTTCACCACTGTCTTCACCGTCTTCACCACCACTGTCTTCACCACCACTGTCTTCACCACCACTGTCTTCACCACTGTCTTCACCACTAACTGTCTTCACCACTCACTGTCTTCACCACTAACTGTCTTCACCACTAACTGTCTTCACCACTCATTGTCTTCACCACTAACTGTCTTCACCACTCACCGTCTTCACCACTCACTGTCTTCACCACTTACTGTCTTCACCACTAACTGTCTTCACCACTAACTGTCTTCACCACTAACTGTCTTCACCACTAACTGTCTTCACCACTAACCCGTCTTCACCACTAACTGTCTTCGCCACTCACCGTCTTCACCACTAACTGTCTTCACCACTAACTGTCTTCACCACTGTCTTCACCACTAACTGTCTTCACAACTCACTGTCTCTCCACTCACTGTCTCTACCACTCACCTCTCCACCACTCACCAACTCCACGACTCACCCTCTCCACCACTCACCCTCCACCACTCACCCTTCCACCACTCACCCTCTCCACCACCCACCCTCTCCACCACTCACCCTCTCCACCACTCACCCTCTCCACCACTCACCCTCTCACGACTCACCCTCCACCACTCACCCTCTCCCCGACTCGCCCCCTCCACCACTCCCCCCTCTCCACGACTCGCCCTCTCCACCACTCACCCCCTCCACCACTCACCCTCTCCACCACTCACCCCTCCACCACTCACCCTCTCCACCACTCCCCCCCTCCACGACTCACCCTCCACCACTCACCCTCTCCACGACTCACCCCTCTCACCACCACCCTCCACGACTCACCCTCTCCACCACTCACCCTCTCCACCACTCACCCTCCACGACTCCCCCCTTCCACCACTCACCTCTCCACCACTCACCTCTCCACGACTAACCTTCTCCACCACTCACCCCTCCACGACTCCACCCTCCACCACTCACCCTCCACGACTAACCTTCTCCACCACTCACCCTCTCCACCACTCACCCCTCCACGACTAACCTTCTCCACCACTCACCCTCCACGACTAACCTTCTCCACCACTCACCCTCTCCACCACTCACCCTCTCCACGACTAACCTCTCTCCACCACTCCCCCCTCCACGACAAACCCTTTTCCACCACCACCCTCCCACCACCCACCCTCCCACGACTAACCTTCCACCACCCCCCTTTCCACCACTCCCCCCTCCACGACAAACCCTTCCCCACCACCACCCTCCACGACTAACCCTCCCCACCACCCCCTCTCCACCACTCCCCCTCCACGACAACCTTTCCCCACCACCCCCCTCCACACAACCTTTTTCCCAGACAAACCCTTTTCTCCACCACTCCCCCCTCCACGAATAACCCTTTCTCCCCACCCCCCCCTCCACCACTCCCCCCTCCACACAACCCTTTTCCCACCACTCACCCTCCCACGACAACCTTCCCACCACTCCCCCCTTTCCACCACTCCCCCCTCCACGACTAACCTTCCACCACCCCCCTTTCTCCACCACTCCCCTCTAGACAACCTTCTCCACCACCCACCCTCCACGACAACCTTTCCACCACTCCCCCTCCACGACTAACCTTCCACCACTCACCCTCCCACGACTAACCTTCCACCACCCCCCCTCCACGACTAACCTTCACCACTCACCCTCCACGACTAACCTTCCCACCACCACCCTCCACCACTCCCCCTCTCCAGGGCAACCTTCTCCCCCCCACCCCCTCCACGACAAACCCTTCCACCACCCACCCCCACGACAACCTTCCCACCACTCCCCTCCATCGCCCCCCAAAATTGCAAACTCTAGAATTGCCCTACATCTTTTGTTGCATACAGCCTCAACACCCCTGAAGAACAAAAGCTCCCAACACTCCGAAGAAAAAGTTTTCCCCCCCCCGGGCGAAGAACGTTTCAACCCCTGCTGAAGAACAGTTTTAAACACCCAAGAACAGTTTCAACCCGCAAAGAACAGTCTTCAACACCTGCGAAGAACAGCTTCAACACCCAAGAACAGCCCTAAACACCTGCTGAAGAAAGCCTAACACTCAAGAAAGTTTTTTCAAACCGGAAGAACAGCTAAACACCTGCGAAAAAGTCTTCAACACCTGCTGAAGAACAGCCCCAACCCCCGCGAAGAAATCTTCAACACCGCGAAGAACAGTTTTTCAACACTGCAAGAACAGTCCCAAACCTGCGAAGAACAGTCTTCAACCCCTGCGAAGAACAGTCTCAACACCGCTGAAGAACGTTTTAACACCTGGGAAACAGCCAACACGTGCTGAAGAACACCCTCAACACCTGCTGAAGAACAGTCTTCAACACCTGCTAAAGCAGTTTTAACACCGCAAGAAAAGTTTCACCCCAAAAAAGTCTTCAACACCTGCGAAAACAGTTTCAACACCGGAAAACAGTCCAACCCCTGCTGAAGAAATCCAACCCCTGCTGGAACAGTTCAACACCGCTAAGCAGTTTTCAACACCTCCCCAAAAACAGCTCAACACCTGCTGAAGAAAAAGCCCAACACCTGCTAAAGAACACCAACACCCGAACATTTTTCAACACTCCCTGAAGAACAGTTTCAACACCTGCTGAAGAAAGCCAACACCCGAAGAACAGTTTTCAACACCTGCGAAGAACAGTCTTCAACACTGCTAAGAACAGCTCAACACCGCAAAAAAGCCCTAAACCCTTGAAGAACAGCCCTAACACCCGCGAAGAACAGTTTCAACACCTCAAAACAGTCTCAACCCCTCTGAAGAAAAGCTCAACACCTGAAGAACAGTCTCAACACCCGAAGAAAGTTCAACACCGGAAGAAAGTCTCAACCCCTGCAAGAACAGTCTCAAACCTGCTGAAAAACAGCTCAACCCCTGCTGAAGAACAGTCAAACTCGTGAAAACAGCTCAACACTGGGGGAAAAAAAGTTAAACACCTGCAAGAAAGCCCTCAAACCTGCTGAAGAAAGCCCTCAACACCTGCAAGAACAGCCCTCAACACCTGCTGAAAACAGTCTCAACACCGTGAAGAACAGTCTTCAACACCCGAAGAACAGTTCAACACTGCGAAGAAAGCTCAACACTGTGAAGAACATCTTAAACACCTGCAAGAACAGCCCTCAACACCTGCAAGAACAGCTAACACCTGCTGAAGAACAGTTCAACACCGCTGAAGAACAGTTAAACACCTGTAAAGAACAGTTTCAACCCCTGTGAAGAACAGTCTTCAACACCCGGAAAAAAGTTTTCAACACCTGCTAAAAACAGTCTTCAACACCTGCAAGAAAGTCTTCAACACCCGAAGAACAGCCCAACACCGCAAGAACACCTCAACACCTGCTAAGAACAGCCAACCCCTGCGAAGAACAGCTTCAACCCCTGCGAAGAACAGTCCAACACCTGCTGAAGAAAAGCTTAAAACCCCGGGAAAGAACAGTCTCAACACCTGCTGAAGAACAGCCCTCAACCCCGCTGAAAAAAAGCCAACACCTGCTGAAAACAGCCTTTCAACACCTGCGAAGGAAAACTGTATTCTCCCCAAAAAAAGGGAAAAGGCCTAGCCCCTGCAAAAGTCTTCAACACCGCAAAGAACAGCTTCAACACCTGCTGGAAGAAACATTGTCTTCAACACCGCTAAAGTTTTCAGCCCCTTTTCAAGGAGACAAATAATGTTTTCAGTACCCAAGAGGTAAACATTGTTTCAACCCCTCGCAGTTTCAAACCTTCAAAGGGAGACAAATAATGTTTTCAGTACTCTAAAGAAAACATTATCTTCAACACCCCAAGCAGTTTCAACACCTCTAAGGGAAACAAAAATGTTTATACCAAAGGAGAAAAATTGTCTTGATATGCTAAGAAGGAAATTTTTCAACCCCTGCAAAGAGATAAACATTGTCTTCAACACCTGGGGGAAGGCATTGTTTCAACACCCAAGCAGTCTTCAACACCTTCAAGGAGACAAAGCAGTCCCTCAAGGAGATAAAATTGTCTTCAACACCGAAAGAGAAAAACTGTTTTCAACCCCCTTCTAAAGAGATAAACATTGCCTTAAACCCCAAGGGAGAAAAATTGTTTTCAAAAACAGATTGAGTGTTCCCTTACATAATATTCATTTGAATTTTTTGTTATCCGTTGGAAATTTAAAATATGTTACTGTAATTAATTCAACTTAAAATGTTGGTGGCTCCAAAGGCCTCCACACTGTTCTAGGTTGTAAATTACACTGAAAAACACAGCAAACCTTTGGGCCAGCATGTACCAATATTAAACAATAAAATTTTTAAGGACAAACCTCACCTAAAAAATATATCTATATTATTAGTTTTATAACTACAAAAAAAAACCCACCACATTTTTAGTTCACATTAGTTACAGCAAACTGAACGATTTAAAAAATGGGATTAATGAATTTGGACGCTTTTTTTATAAATGGTTAAAAAGCCCGGAGCAAACGTCCAAAATTTGTCACATTGTTGCATTTTTGTGTCCTTTATTTTTACATATTGTCGGAATTCTACCAACTTTTTAAATTACTAATGATTTAAAACGGAAAAATGAACATTTGTAAAGAAAGGGGTTCCATAAACCTCGTTTCGGGTTCGGAAACGTTTTTTATTATTTGTTTATTTATTTGAACATAAACAGAAGAAAAGGAATACAATTTTTAAAACATGCCATTTTAAAAGTTAGTAATTTTGGGTTTATTTGAACGTTTTAAAGACTTAGTGTTAAAAAAGGAAGGAAAGATATTTAAGACGATGAATCAGTCCATCACCCAAAGTTTTGAGGTCGTCCTCAAAAACTTTGGGGTGATGGACTGATTACACGTCTTCAAGTTCCCGCTTCTATCAACTTTTTACTCATGGGGTCACTGTGTAGGTGAAAGTTTCAAAAAAGTACCAACTGTGCATATGTGTCTTACCTAACAACCGTGGTATTTTATAATTTAATGCCAAACCCCCCTTGTATGCAGAGTATTATGGGCAGCTTAAAATTAAATTTAGATTAACTAAGAAAATGAATATTCAGTGGTAAAAAAATTATTGTATTTCCAAAACACAGGCCCTGTAGAGTTTTTAGAGATTTGGGGTAAACCCCCCCGGGGCCCGGTCTGTGACCAGGCCTCCAGGTGTGTCCCAGATGCGACCCACACCAGTCGACTAACACCCAGGACCCATTTTTGATGGGGAAAAGATAACAGGTGGAAAGAAAGTCCAATGTTTCTGCTCGGGCTGGGAACAAACCCCGGGCCCCTCACCGGGAAGGAGGGGTTTAAACCCACCAGGCCACCAGAGCCCTTGCATACTAGGGCTTTAAGAAAAAGATGAGAGCACTTAAACACAAACATCATGGTATACACTAAAAATATTACCAAAATTTCCTAGTTAGACAAAACCCAACCCATGACTATTTTTCCCAGCCCCCGCCTTCCTACACGTCCCGAACGAACTCCCCTTTCCGCTGCTCCTGTCCGGCCCAGCCGACTGACGGGAAAAAAAAAGCCCGGTGGCCGGGGCAAGCTCCCGCCAAACGGAGGCCGGGGTTGACCCGGGGGGCGGAAACTTTTCGACCGTTCTACACCTGTTGTCCTGTTACCAGCAGCAAAGGTACCTGGGGTTAGTCCACGGTGTGAGCCCATCCTGGGACAAGAAAACCCCCATTAAATAATTACAGTCGTCGATGACGCACTGATTTCTTGGGCTTTTGGGGTTCCCCCTCCGGGGTTAAAAACCGAACGAAATTTTTATCACTTTTCGGGAAAAAAATCCCGTCCGTTTCAGTATACTACTGGAAAATGACATTATATGGGGGTTTTTATATATAAATTTTTTAATACAGACCCGTAATATTACTATGAGAAAATTATATTATTGTTTTGTAAAATAAATTTATTATTTATTAGGGGTTTTGGGTTTGAAAAGGGAGGGCCTAGTATACCAGTAGGCTGCTGCATTTTTCAAGGGTGATGGACTGTTTTCGTTATTACATCCTACGGGGTTCTTCCGCCTTAGTCCCCGACGAAGGCTACTATGAGGGAAACATGTGTTTTTATTTTCAACATTCGGGTTTGATATCATTATCATCTTCACAGTGTTCTTCCTTTCTTATGTTTTTAATCTCTAAAACTCCACCGATTCCTGATTTAAGTTGTTACCACCCTCCCATGGTTCCCATCCCTTTTATCACCCTCCCATGGTTCCTCAAATCCCCCTTTTATCTCCTTGAGGGTATTATGTCTGGGATGTTTGTATTTACGGGCCCAGTGGTTTAGCATGGCCCTTTATTTTGACTTGTTTGCCGGGTTTTGGGGGGGTTCAGAGGTATTGGAAAAGAAAACGCACTTTGGGATGTTTTGGAGGCGTAAAATTTAAGAGTCTTGAGGTGAACTCAGGCCTTGCCTTTTATCCTGGGTGGAACGAGAGAAAACCTGTAGCTGGGGCTCACATGCGGGGGGTTTCGTGACGTCAGGCAAAAGGGGGCTATTATAAAGTAGCGGGGACACTATATAATTTGGACACAAGAACACTGTTCCCTTTCTCCCCCCCCGCCGGTTTCTTTTTTTTTTTTGGGGTTCCCACACTTGTTTCCTTTCGTTACGGGATTCTGATTGTTGGTGTCCTGCTTCCGCCATGATCAGGGGTCGAAAGGGGGTGAAGAGGGAAAAAAGGGGAATTGGGGGTTGGGGTGAGGTGTGGCGGGGGGAGATTCCTTGTACGCACCGGGGACTACGTTTGTACTCACCCCATTTGCGGTTGCAGGGTGATTAACCCGGCCCGCCTCTTCGCTAGATGTTAGTAAGTTCAACCTCAATGCCCCCCAAGAACTTTATCATATTCTTTTTAAAGTTCTGTATGGATCCTGCCTACCAATTATTTCCCAGATTATTTCACTTCCTGACAACCATGACTGAAAAAAACCATCAAAATCCCGCGACTCATTTAAGTTTTACAGTATTTTATATGTTATCATGTTCCTTATCCCCCTTTCTTCCAGTGTCGTCGGTTATTTTTAACCTCCTGGGGAATATTTTTCCCCTCCGGGACTATTTTCCCCAAATTTTTTCACCTCTAATTTTTTAACGTACTTGCCCAGGTGGGTTCATACGGGTTTAAATTCCAAAGGGGTCTGGCGACACAGTGTAATGCTATTTTTTGTTCCACATGGGAAACCCCTATTTCTTAGGTTTGTAGGCCCTTTTGCGCAGAGTTATCTGGTTGAGGGCGCCCCAGGAGATGCTGTGTTATACTCACCCCGCCCTTTCCTGAGTGAGGTTGCAGTTTTTGTCCACCCAGCCTATATTCCTCGGGTCTTTTTGCCCTTTCCCCAAACCTCCGGGAAAACATTTGTTACCACATCCATTTTCATTCCTACCTGATCCTCATCCGTTTGAATTTTCCACATTAATCATATCATTTTGGAACAGAGACACCTCGAAACTATCCTTCTGTCATGTTATTCACATATACCAGAAACAGCAGGGCCCAGGACTGCCCCCTTTGGGAACCCCCTGCCTGTGTGTGTGTGTGTGTGTGTGTGTGTGTGTGTGTGTGTGTGTGTGTGTGTGTGTGTGTGGTGGGGGGGGGGGGGGGGGGAAGCAGGGCAAACCCTTTGTTAGGCAAAATGGAACACATTCTCCCCTCCCACGCCCTCCCCTTTTCCCTCCCATACCCCCACCCCCCTCCCATTTTCCCTCACCCCCCCCCACCCCCACCTCCCCCACACTCCTACTTTTCCTCGCACACCCTTCCCACCCCTTTTAATTCCTGCCACATTTACCCTTTCCTCCCTCCCGATCAGTGCTGATTGAATTTGTCTGCGGAAATTAGTTTTTTGATCACTGTTCGTCCTGAATTTCATGATATGATTGGTGGAATTTGGGTTGACACAGGCGTTGTCAGTTGTCGTTCCTACATGCGTAAAAGTGTTCATTGGGCACTGATCGCTGTTTTTGAATACAATTAAAAAAAAAAACGGCAGCCACCCTCTTGAAGTCTTTAAAAAATCCTCCGAAAACAGTAAACCCCGCCATACATATCCTCCTGTTAACCACAAAGAGTGAACACTGAAACAAGCCTTTCTTTCCAGTCTATATTTGTCCCAAACCCATTTTTATGTTACCCAAGTAATAGCTTTTATATCCTTTTTTCTCATGTAGAATTAATTGTTCTACCATATTATTATTTTTTTCACTACTACACTACTACTACACACACACTACTACTACTACACTACACTCACACACTACTTCACTACATTACACAAATCACACTACTACTACTACCATAGATTGACCCCCACCTTTAGCCATATATACCCCCCTGTGTCCAGATTGTTTGTAAAGCTTTATGCTCGGAGAGAAACTTTCCCAAAAAAGTCACATTAGTAATTTTTGTCCTTTTTCTTTACATATTGTCGGTAATTCTACTGACTTAACGTTAATTTCGCCCAAAATACACGCTGGGTAACAAGGGGTGGGAAGAGTCACACGAGCAAAACAGCCTGGTTGATCAAGCAAGCACCAAATCTACTGTATAGTACAACTCTAAGACCGTCAAAGGCGAAAGGGGGGACAAAAAGGGAAATACAAGTAGAAGCATTTATTGTAGATTGAGACATTTTGGCAAATATAATAATTTTTAAAACATGTAACGGATGAATGGTTTTAAAACCCAAAAAGATTAAACTTATAAAAGGGGCTTTTTTTAGAAATTTTCACAAGGGGTTCCCTCAGTCCATTACAAAAAGGAAGGCGAAGGGGGAGGAGAAGAGGAATCAGTCCCCCAACCCGAGTGTTTCCCAAAAAGATTCCCCTATGCTGCATAAGTGTCTCAATTTCAACTTGTCGGTTTTTCAAACCATTCATCCAACGTCGACACTGCACATCATGGGGTCTTTTTTTACGAATTTTTTCAACACTTGTTCAACCTTTTTTGGGAAACCTACTTTGACTATGGATTAAATGACCCCCCCCCAACTGCTTCACCACCCACTACAGATATAAGCCAGTCAGGCCCATGCGTACTTTTTACAAGATTGATGGACTGGGAAAACACGACTCCCGGGAGGGACGATTACCCTTTCTCCCCCTTTCGCCTTCCCTTTTTATTGACTGATGAAGTATCTGGCGAAACGTTTCTAATAAAGATTCCCAAATTTTCAAAGGTTCAACCCAAAATTTAACTTTTAAAAAAAGACCAGTGGGTGCCCAAAAAAGGAAAAAACAGGGGAAAAATGGTACGCCTAAACCATGGATTTCCCGTTGGAGAAGGGGAAAAAAAGTGGGAAAGGGGGGGGCCCCGGTGGGGCAACAGGGTTTAGTGTTGGCAGGTCGGGCCCGGAAAGGGGGCCCAAGAATTTCCGGACAAATTTACACCACCATGACGCTGCACCTCCTCCCAAAGGTTTATAAGCTCCTTTCACCACGTATGCCGATTTCCCCTTCAAGATTGATGGGCTGACAACATCGATCGGTTGAGGGATGATTACCCCTTCTCCCCCTGTTCTTCAAGATTTGCTTTGTATGGACTGGATGAAGTCACTGTAGGCGAAACGTTTCAAATAAAGATTCCCAAAGTTTTCCAAGTGTCTCAAACTTTAACTTGTTTTCAAACCATTGATCACAAGCCTTTTTTTAGTCCGGTTGACTAGCGACGAGTTCAGTGTTAAAAAAACATTGTTAAAATTTAATATTTTTGGGATTACGTGGTTTATAAAGATCCCAACCAAAATATTATAAATATATATATAAATATAATAATATAAATATATATATAATATATAATATATTAATTTATATTAATATATAATATATAATAATATATATAAACATTGCTCAATTTTTAGACTGAACCCCAATTAAAGAGTTAGCAGGTTGAGACCCGGGGACATAGAACAATGTTTGTAAAAATTGCCTGTTTTCCCAAATTTTTATAATAAATATATATATATATAAATATATATTTATATATATATATATATTATGTAGTATGTATTTTGTGTGTGTGTGTGTGTGTGTATGTATGTTTTTGTGTGTGTGTGTATGTGTGTGTGTGTGTGTATGTGTGTGTTAGTTACATTTTTTCCCAGGACATGCGATTAGACAAGGCCTTTTTGGGGTGTGTGTGTGTGTGTGTGTGTGTGTGTGTGTGTGTGTGTGTGTGTGTGTGTACCCCCAGTAGAGGGTTTGGGGTCGAGTCCGAGCCCTGGGCCCGATTTTGTGTGTGTGTGTGTGTGTATTTTGTGGGGTGGGATGAAACAAGATTGGGAAAAACCGGGGGGAAGCAGAGGGTTGAGACCAAAAATTGGTGGAGGGAGAGGAGGGAGGGATGGGGAGGGGGAAGTATGGGGGGGGGTGGCAGAAAATGGGGAAAAAAGGGGAAAACAGGGAAAACTGAGCAACCACCGCAAAAAAAGCCATTCTTTTCCCCCCTCATCTCTTCCCCCCCATCTACTTTCCCTTTCCCCGCCCCCCTTTTGTAGCGTCCCCTTTCACCGCCCTTCTACATCTCTTTACTCCATTCTTTTTTTTTCCTTCTTTCATTCTTCCTCCTTTCTGTCTTTTTTTCTTTCCCCCATTCATTCAAACCCCAACCTCTCCCCTTTTTGTCTTTTTCTATCTCTCTTCATTATTTTTTTTCCCCTTCCCTGTCGTTTATCTCTCTGTTTCTCCGCCCTGTGTTTTCCCGCCTCTGTGTTTTTCCCTCCCGCCTCTGTGTTTTCCTCCCGCTTCTGTGTTTTCTTCCGCCCTTTTGTTTTCTCCCGCCTCTGTGTTTTTTCCCCCCGCTTCTTTTTTTCTTTCCCGCCTGTGTTTTCCCCCCCGCCTCGTGTTTTCCCCCCCGCTTCTGTGTTTTCTTTCCCGTCCTGTGTTTTCTCCCGCCCCGGGGTTTTTCCCGCTTTGGTTTTTCCGCCCCGTGTTTTCCCCCGCCCTTTTTTCTTCCCGCTTCTGTGTTTTCCCGCCCCCGTGTTTTTTCCCCCCTCTGTGTTTTCCCTCCCTGTGTTTTTTTCCCCTCTCTGTGTTTCTCCCGCCTCTGTGTTTTTCCCCGCTTCTGTGTTTTTTCCTGCCTCTGTGTTTTTCCCCCCTCTGTGTTTTTCTCCCCCTCTGTGTTTTCTTCCGCCTCTGTGTTTTCTCCGCCTTTGTTTCCTCCCGCCTCTGTGTTTTTTCCCGCCTCTGTGTTTTCCCCCCCGCCTCTGTGTTTTCTCCCGCTCTGTGTTTTCCCCCGCCTCTGTGTTTTCCCCGCCTTGTTTTTTTCCGCCTCTGGTTTTCTTCCGCCTCTGGTTTTTCCCCCCGCCTCTGTGTTTTCCCCCCCCCCCGCCCCGCCTCCGGTTTTCTCCGCCTCTGTGTTTTTCCCCCCCGCCTCTGTGTTTTCCTCCCGCCTTGTGTTTTTTTTCCGCCCTGTGTTTTCCTCCCGCCCCCTGTGTTTTTCTCCCCCTCTGTGTTTTCCCCCCCGCCTCTGTGTTTTTCCCGCCTCTGTGTTTTCCCCCCGCCCTGTGTTTTCCCCCGCCTCTGTGTTTTTCCCCCCGCCTCGTGTTTTTCTCCCGCCTCTGTGTTTTCCTCCTCCCTCGGTTTTTTCCCCGCCCCAGACTGTGGCTAGTGTTTTATTTAAGAGTTGTTTATTTATTAGTGTTGATGGTGGTTGTTGCATCAGATATTGATGGATGTCCTGCCAGCCCCGAAACGTTGGTCAGGTTAGGTAAAGGTTTTTCAGGAAAAAGACAAGGTTTCCCGACTCATTTTTTATATGATGACCGCCACTGGGGCTTTTTGGGCATCTGATCGAGGGCCCTTTTACTGGCTTATCCCACCCTTTAAAAAATTTTAGTTATGATTAAACATTTTTTTTCTTGAGACGTCATTATTATCTGCCTTTTTTGATTTTTCTGATACGGTGTTATTGTTTCTCAGTCCGATTCTCATCCCCGATTCCCAACCCGTTTCTCCCCTTTTTGATGATGGGGAAAGCCTTTTCTTAATTTTAGATGAATGGCAGAGAACCGAATGTTGTTAAATTTGAAAATGGTTTTTGGTTTTTTTTGAAAGTTGAAAGTTTATCAGTCCATACAAAAGGAAGAACAGGAGAATGAGGTCCCTAATTTTAGGTGTCCAACTTAAAGAATAAGCCCCCCCACCACGATGCCGATTCTTTCAAGATTAGGACTGACCCCAAACATCGGTTTAGGGACGATTACCCCTTCTCCCCCTGTTCTTCAAGATTCTCCATGGATTTGATGAAGCACCGGGGGAAAAGTTTCAATAAAGATACCAAGAGTTGCACATGTGTCAATTTTTTTTCTTACTGATGAAACACACTGTCCGAAATGCTCTGCAATTTTGGACTTCAAAAAATCGTAAGAACATTTATAAAAGACCATTATACGGGTGGGGTTTACTGCGGTGCGTGAGTTTTCGAAAACCGGGGAGTTACAAAAAAAAAAACATACCTATTTTGGGGAATTTTATTGTACAGCTGGCCCAGTGTCTTGGGGGGCATTAAAAGCCAGCCGTTACTGTGTTCGTCATTTGTAAATGTAATTTACACGCAGATTTGGGATTCCAGGTGGAAATGCTTAGCATGTTTCCGACACCGCCGCCCCGTCCACCAGCAGAAAATTGGGGTCACCACACCTGCGTCCTGTCCACCTAGCAGGAAATACCCACACCTTTGGTCCCTGCCACCTTGCAAGTAGGATTTGGGGGAGCACCCAACCGGTTTTCCCGTCCACCCAGCAGTAGGTACCTGGGTGTTTGTCACCACACTTGCTGTCCCTGCCACCCTGCAAAATAGGTCCGGGGGTTTGTCACCCACACCTGCTGTCCCTGTCCACCCAGCAGGGGACTTGGGGGTTAGTCACCACACCTGGGGTGTCCCTTTTACCTAGCAGGAGGTACCTGGGGGTTTCCACACCTGCCCCTGTTCACTTAAAAATAAGTAGGACCTGGTTGTTGCCTTACACCCCCTGTTCACCTCGCAGAAGCAGGACCTGAAATTTGTGGACTGGGGGGAGTGCATCCGGGGGAGAGATTGAGGGCCAAATGGGAAAAAAGACAGACAGTCCTCGATGACCCCTGAAAAAAAAAACACGGGGGGAGCCCGACGAGAGTCTCAAAACCCTGGCTAACGCGACGGTTGGGGTCTTGGACGATCGGGGTTTATCCCCGCCCGTATGGGTTTAATCGTCAAGATTTCGTGAGTCATGACGCACGACTGTGTTTTCCTGGGAAAAAACCCTCTCTCCCCAAAAATTAAGAAATTTGATCTTTAAATGCAAACGATCATCATCTGGAGGTAAAAACAAAACAAAGTTAGACCTTTATTTGAAAATTTTTCCCCAGGGCCCCGCGAATAAAAAAGGAGGCAGGAACAGAGAGATGTTCCCGCCACTTTTTGACGATAAAAAGCCAGTGAGGCGAAACGTTTGGAAATTTTAAAGAAAAGGGAATTTAATAAAACCCTCCAAACTTTATCAAGCTCCGGGGAGCGAAACGTTGCCACAATAAACACATTAGTTAACTTGTGTCCTTTTTCTTTACACATTGTGGAATTCTACCAACTTTATCGGGAAAAAATTCTAATGGATATTTTCTTTCCAACAACCCGTCGGAGTATACCATTTTGATGTTGATCATCATCTGTTAGGTGAGAAAATAGCAAAGTTGTTAGTGAAAATATGCAAAGTTGCACTTTATTCCGAAAGTTCGTACACAGAGGCTTTGTCGAATACAGAATGGGAGGCAGAATGGAAACGATGAATGTCCATCAAACCAGTCGAGATTTGAGGTTCGTCCTCGGTAGAAGTTCGTCAATCAGAACATTGAAGATGCTTACAGGCGAGCTTTAAACCGGAGGGAGGGGAAGTAGTAGCAGTAGCAAGTAATAGAGTAGGAGAGGCAACAGTCCTCCCGATCAATTCCCTTTAAGCTTTTTCCAGGGGTTTCTGACAAATTGCAGTGTTGACAAGAGAAATCAAGGTATAACAATGACAGGTTGTTAGTAAGACACATAGCAAATTGACAACCTTATTCCGAAGTGCCTCACAGAGGTTTTTAGTCGAATACAGAGGGCAGGAAGTAAAAAGAACAGCTCACTTCCTAAATCGAATTGAGCAGCCGAATCTCATAGTCAGAACATCGAAGACGCTTAGTGGCGAAGCCAGTCGAAAGGAGGAGTAGCAGTGAGGAGCAGAGGAGGGGGATTCCCCAATCATTTCACTTGAAAGCTTTTCCAGCGAAAATGTAGTCGACAAGATAAGATCTGGAGACAAGACAGGTGTAGGTAGACACAATGCAATGTTAATCATGAGCTTGCTCACACAGGTTTTTCAGTCAAAAAGAAAAAAGAGAACAAGGGAAGTATCAGTCCATCACAAGTCAAATTTTAGGCAAATCCGGTGAGAAGTCTTAAGTCAGAATATCGAAGATCACACAGGCAGATTTAAAAGTCGGAGGGGGCAGGGGAGAGGTGAGATAGTGAAATGTAGAGGGAGAAAACATTCCCCAGATCCAACCCTTCTCACTTGAAAAGCTTGTCCAAGGTGTTTTCTGTACCAAGATGCCACGTGTTGCAGTGTCTGGGCAAGATGAACATCAAAATGGTATAGCTTTCAAGTGAGAAGGGTTGGGTCTGAGAGGGGCATGACCTCTCAGTTGCCCCCTCACTACTACTACTACTATTACTACTACTACTACTACTACTACTACCCTGCACCTCTCCTTCCGACAGTATTTAGTCTCCGCCCGTCGCTTGATCTTCAGATAGTTCCTGACTATGGAACTGAACTTTTCCAGGCCGAGGGACCGACAACCTCAAATTCTACGACTTTAAGGGTGATGGGCTGATTACATCGTCTTCACATCTCTACTGTTCCTGCTCTACTTTCTGATTCGATGAAGAAGCCACTGTAGGCGAAACGTTTCGAATAAAGTTTTTAACTGTTGCATATGTGTCTTACCTAACAACCCGTCGGTATTGTATACCATTTTGATGTTCATCTTGTCAGACACTGCAACACGTGGCATCTTGGTACAGAAAACACTGATAAGCTTTTTAGTGAGAAGGGTTGGATCTGAGAGGGACATGACCTTCAGTTTCCTCCCCACTACTACTACTACCATTACTACTACTACTACTACTACTACTACTACCCTGCACCTCTCCTTCCGACAGCATTTAAGTCTCCGCCCTGTCGCTTGATCTTCAGATAGTTCCTGACTATGGAACTGAACTCTCCAGGCCGAGGATGACAACCCCAAATTCCCACGACTTTAAGGGTGATGGACGATTACATCGTCTTCACATCTCTACTGTTCCCGCTACTTCTGTATTCGACTGAAGAAGCCTACTGTGAGGCGAAACGTTTCGAATAAAGTTGTCTAACCGTTGCATATGTGTCTTACCTAACAACCTGTCGGTATTGTATACCATTTTGATGTTCATCTTGTCAGACACGCAAACGGGGATCTTGGTACAGAAAACACCTTGGACAAGCTTTTCGGAGAAGGGTTGGATCTGAGAGGGACATGACCCCCTCAGTTGCCTCCCCACTACTACTACATTACTACTACTACTACTACTACTACTACCCTGCACCTCTCCTTCCGACAGTATTTAAGTCTCCGCCCGTCGCTTGATCTTCAGATAGTTCCTGACTATGGAACTGAACTCTCCAGGCCGAGGGACTGACAACCTCAAATTTACGACTTTGGGTGATGGACTGTCTAACTGTTGCATATGTGTCTTACCTAACAACCTGTCGGTATTGTATACCATTTTGATGTTGATCATCATCTGTTAGGTGAGACACATATGCAACAGTTAGACAACTTTATTCCGAAACGTTTCGCCTACACAGTAGGCTTCTTCAGTCGAATACAGAAAGTAGGCAGGAACAGTAGAGATGTGAAGACGATGTAATCAGTCCATCACCCTTGAGGTCGTAGAATTTGAGGTTGTCAGTCCCTCATCATCTGTTGAAGACGGTGCCACAAGACACTTGTTTCTTGACCACTAAAACCCAGTCACCCTAAAATGTTGTAAGATTAATTTGTAGATGAATGGGTCAGAGAACCGACATGTTGATAAATTAGACACACGTGCAACACTTGGGTATCTTTAATGAGGAAACGTTTCGCCACACAGTGACTTCATCAGTCCATACGAATGAGAACATTGAGACACTTATGCAGCATATGGGAATCTTTATTCAGGAAACGTTTCGCCACACAGTGGCTTCATCAGTCCAATACAAAGAGGAAGACTGATGAAGCCACTGTGTGGCGAAACGTTTCCTGAATAAAGATTCCCATATGCTGCATAAGTGTCTCAATCTTCAACTTGTCGGTTTTTCAAACCATTCATCACAAATGAGAACAGTGAAGAACATGAGTTTGAGGTAATCAGTCCCTCAGCCTTGAGTCGATGTGGTCAGTCTATCAGTCTTGAAAAGATATAATTATGGATAAGAGGAGAGTCTGTTGAGCTCACATAACGCTTGAGGAACAAGCCAGAATTGATAAGAACGTGAGAAAAGAGGGGCACTGCAGCAGGCCTACTGGCTCATAATAGGCAGGTCCTCAAATTCAAACCTACTAACAAAAATATTTGCCCAACCCATTTGCAGTGCTACCCAAAGAATAAACTTTGATAACCTTGTTAACTCCATTTGCAAATCCCACTCAAATCCAACCTCTCTCACTCATGTATTTATCTACCCTATATTTGAAGCTGCATCTGGGTGTCTTTATTGTAGACGTTTCACCCTCCAGTGGCTTTACCTGCTGCCTCCGTGTTTGACTGGAAAAGCCTACTGTGTAAACAAACACATATGCAGTTTAATGTGATCCTTTATTGACAACGTTTCACCCACACAGTGGGCATTTTCACGTCACCCACCGATCTGTGTGTGACTTGAAAAAGCCCACTGTGTGGGTGAAACGTTGTCAATAAAGGATCACATTAAACTGCATGTGTTTATGTTTCCATTGTGTCGGTATTTTATACCATTTATTTTCAGCCTAGTGTGTAGGCGAAACATTTCAACGGTAAAGATACCTAACTATTGCACATGATTCTTAAACATCAACTTGTCTGTATAATATATCATTTTTAATATAATAAGGATACCTAATTGTTGCACATGTGTCTTAATCATGTCCTTGGATGTAGAGCCCTTCAAGGGTTACTAAGACAACCTTGAAGGGTAGTGAAGACATGTGAGCGTCTATGCAAGTGTTAACGCATGTCCTTGGATGTAGAGCCCTTCAAGGGTTACTTTAACGCATGTCCTTGGATGTAGAGCCCTTCAAGGGTTACTAAGACAACCTTGAAGGGTAGTGAAGACATGTGAGCGTCTATGCAAGTGTTAACGCATGTCCTTGGATGTAGAGCCCTTCAAGGGTTACTAAGACAACCTTGAAGGGTAGTGAAGACATGTGAGCGTCTATGCAAGTGTTAACGCATGTCCTTGGATGTAGAGCCCTTCAAGGGTTACTAAGACAACCTTGAAGGGTAGTGAAGACATGTGAGCGTCTATGCAAGTGTTAACGCATGTTCTTGGATGTAGAGCCCTTCAAGGGTTACTAAGACAACCTTGAAGGGTAGTGAAGACATGTGAGCGTCTATGCAAGTGTTAACGCATGTCCTTGGATGTAGAGCCCTTCAAGGGTTACTAAGACAACCTTGAAGGGTAGTGAAGACATGTGAGCGTCTATGCAAGTGTTAACGCATGTCCTTGGATGTAGAGCCCTTCAAGGGTTACTAAGACAACCTTGAAGGGTAGTGAAGACATGTGAGCGTCTATGCAAGTGTTAACGCCGCTCTCAAATAGGAGCTTTCCAACCAATGCATAGGATTTTCCTTCTTCAACCCCGGGAGCTAGAGTGACCCTCATATTTTGTCGCCCCTCTCTACCCTCTCTCACACCGGCTTCCCCTCTTTCTTCCCCTCACTTCCCTAGTTATTCCCACCCATGTCTCGTCACCTCCCTCGCCCCTCCCACCACCCACCATATAAGTACATTTAAAGACTCCTTAAATGCAAGCAGAAAGCATAGACGGTTGTTATATACGGGTGGTCGTTAGCGTGTGGCAGGGAGCCTCGCCCCCCTCCGGATAATGTGGTCATCACTCCCAGGGGACGCCGCCCCCGCCCCTCTATTTCACTCTTCCCGTAAAGCTTCGGACGCACGCAGGTAAGAAGCCATGTAAGTGAGTGAGGAAGACGGCGTCTGACTGATGATTTCCGGAACTATTTAGGGATATCATTCCCAGATAATTTTCTTTTGTTTTAACGTTTCTCTGATTATTGTATTTTTATAGTGGAAATAGTGATGTATGGGGGTGAGAGGTGGTTATTGTAGTGGTGTATGTGGGTGAGAGGTGGTTATTGTAGTGGTGTATGTGGATGAGAGGTGGTTATTGTAGTGGTGTATGTGGGTGAGAGGTGGTTATTGTAGTGGTGTATGTGGATGAGAGGTGGTTATTGTAGTGGTGTACGGGGGTGAGAGGTGGTTATTGTAGTGGTGTATGTGGGTGAGAGGTGGTTATTGTAGTGGTGTATGTGGGTGAGAGGTGGTTATTGTAGTGGTGTACGGGGGTGAGAGGTGGTTATTGTAGTGGTGTATGTGGGTGAGAGGTGGTTATTGTAGTGGTGTATGTGGGTGAGAGGTGGTTATTGTAGTGGTGTATGTGGGTGAGAGGTGGTTATTGTAGTGGTGTACGGGGGTGAGAGGTGGTTATTGTAGTGGTGTATGTGGATGAGAGGTGGTTATTGTAGTGGTGTACGGGGGTGAGAGGTGGTTATTGTAGTGGTGTACGGGGGTGAGAGGTGGTTATTGTAGTGGTGTACGGGGGTGAGAGGTGGTTATTGTAGTGGTGTACGGGGGTGAGAGGTGGTTATTGTAATGGTGTACGGGGGTGAGAGGTGGTTATAATAGTGGTAGAACTAGAAGAATCATAGTTTTTTTTTAGGCCTTTATTTAGACCTAGCATAGTACATTATGTAGATCATAGACTGAATTTTTACAAAAAACGTCAAATTATGATATTTTATTTCCATTGGCGTCAAACGGCGCCTATGGGGGGGTAATCAAATTTCATTCGAGGACCAGGAGGGGTGATCCAATTCCTTTGATCAAGAGCCTTTCATCAAGAGCCTATCGAACTTAAGCTAAATGGCTCTTACAGGAACCAGGAGAGGCAGGAGGAGCTTAAAGCTATTAGTGAAATTGAAAGAAATTCAAAATATTTCTTTTCATATGCCAAAAACAAGGCAAATACCACATCTAGTATCGGGCCCTTACTCAGACAGGATGGGACTTACTCAGACAGGATGGGACTTACTCAGACAGGATGGGACTTACTCAGACAGGATGGGACTTACTCAGACAGGATGGGACTTACTCAGACAGGATGGGACTTACTCAGACAGGATGGGACTTACTCAGACAGGATGGGACTTACTCAGACAGGATGGGACTTACTCAGACAGGATGGGACTTACACAGATGACAACAAGGAAATGAGTGAAATATTGAAATCCCAGTACGACTCTGTGTTTAGTGAACCACTAATCGGTCTGAGGATCGACGACCCAAATGATTTCTTCATGAATGAGCCTCAAAACTCCATAAATGTATGCCAGATTTCCGACATTACCCTAACTCCGATAGATTTCGAAAAAGCCATTGACAACATGCCTATGCACTCAGCCCCGGGCCCAGACTCGTGGAACTCTGTTTTCATTAAGAACTGCAAGAAACCCCTCTCGCGTGCCCTAAGTACACTATGGAGGAGGAGCTTGGACATGGGTGAAATTCCACAGTCACTTAAAACAACGGATATAGCCCCACTCCATAAAGGTGGCAGCAAAGCATTAGCTAAGAACTATAGACCAATAGCTCTGACGTCCCACATCATAAAAATCTTTGAAAGAGTGCTAAGAAGCAGGATTACAAATCACCTGGATTCCCAAAATCTGCACAATCCAGGGCAACATGGGTTCAGGGCAGGTCGCTCCTGCCTCTCACAACTACTGGATCACTATGACATGGCCTTGGATGCACTGGAAGAAAATCAGAATGCAGATGTAATATACACAGACTTTGCAAAAGCATTTGACAAATGCGATCATGGCGTAATAGCCCATAAAATACGTGCTAAAGGAATAACTGGGAAAGTGGGGAGATGGATCTTCAACTTCCTAACAAATCGAACACAAAGAGTAGTGGTCAACAGAGTTAAATCGGAGGCTGCCATAGTGAAGAGCTCTGTTCCACAAGGCACAGTACTCCCCCCCCCCATCTTATTCCTTACCCTCATATCAGACATAAACAGAGATATACACCACAGCACCGTATCATCCTTTGCGGATGATACTAGGATCTGCATGAGGCTGTCATCTGCTGAGGACGCGGTTAACCTCCAAGAAGATATAAACAAAGTTTTCCAGTGGGCAACGGTAAACAATATGATGTTCAATGAGGACAAATTCCAACTACTCCGTTATGGAAAACTGGAGGAGATAATAACTAGAACAGAGTATACTACTGACTCCGGCCATACAATAGAGCGGAAAAATAATGTAAGGGACCTGGGAGTAGTAATGTCTGAGGATCTCACTTTCAAGGATCACAACAGTGCCACGATCGCACGTGCAAAGAAAATGATAGGATGGATAATGAGAACTTTCAAAACGAGAGATGCCAAGCCAATGATGATCCTTTTCAAATCACTTGTTCTCTCTAGGCTGGAATACTGCTGTACATTAACATCTCCATTCAAAGCAGGTGAAATCGCAGATCTAGAGAGTGTACAGAGATCCTTTACTGCACGTATAAGTTCTGTCAAGCACCTTAACTACTGGGAACGCTTTGAAGCACTTGACTTGTACTCGTTGGAACGCAGGAGGGAGAGATATATCATAAACTACACTTGGAAAATCTTGGAAGGAATGGTCCCAAATCTGCACACAGAAATCACTCCCTACGAAAGTAAAAGACTGGGCAGGCGATGCAAAATGCCGCCAATAAAAAGTAGGGGCGCCATTGGTACACTAAGGGAAAACACCATAAGTGTCCGGGGCCCAAAACTGTTCAACAGCCTCCCATCAAGCATTAGGGGAATTGCCAATAAACCCCTGGCTGCCTTCAAGAGAGAGCTGGACAGATACCTAAAGTCAGTGCCGGATCAGCCGGGCTGTGGCTCGTACGTTGGACTGCGTGCGGCCAGCAGTAACAGCCTAGTTGATCAGGCCCTGATCCATCGGGAGGCCTGGTCATGGACCGGGCCGCGGGGGCGTTGATCCCCGGAATAACTCCAGGTAACCTCCAGGTAACCAGGAAGATTGTATTATTATTATAATCAAAAAGAAGCGCTAAGCCACAAGGGCTATACAGCAGGAAAGGGGGTACATAGTTAAGGTGACCTGCCAGGAGTAATGGGAGACGGTAATTTGTGAGGTGACCAACTAGGCCTGAGGTCATGTAGGCTTATGGTAGGTGTGGTCTACCATGGTCTGCTCTGCGCTATGTGTGGTGTACCATGGTCTACCCTGCACTGTGTGTGGTGTACCATGGTCTACCCTGCACTGTGTGGTGTACCATGGTCTACCCTGCACTATGTGTGGTGTACCATGGTCTACCCTAAATCATGTGTGGTGTACCGTGGTCTATCCTGCACCATGTGTGGTCTACCATGGTCTACTCTGCACTATGTGTGGTGTACCATGGTCTACCCTGCACCATGTGTGGTGTACCATGGTCTACCCTGCACTGTGTGGGGTCCACCATAGTCTACCCTGCACTATGTGTGGTGTACCATGGTCTTCCCTGCGTCATGTGTGGTGTACCATGGTCTACACTGCACTATGTGTGGTGTACCATGGTCTACCCTACATCATGTGTGGTGTACCATGGTCTACCCTGCATCATGTGTGGTGTACCATGGTCTACACTGCACTATGTGTGGTGTACCATGGTCTACCCTACATCATGTGTGGTGTACCATGGTCTACCCTGCACTATGTGTGGTGTACCATGGTCTACCCTGCACTATGTGTGGTGTACCATGGTCTACCCTAAATCATGTGTGGTGTACCGTGGTCTATCCTGCACCATGTGTGGTCTACCATGGTCTACTCTGCACTATGTGTGGTGTACCATGGTCTACCCTGCACCATGTGTGGTCTACCATGGTCTACCCTGCACCATGTGTGGTCTACCCTGCACTATGTGTGGTCTACCATGGTCTACCCTGCACCATGTGCTCTTACCATGGTCTACCCTGCACCATGTGTGGTCTACCCTGCACCATGTGTGGTCTACCCTGCACTATGTGTGGTCTAACATGGTCTACCCTGCACCATGTGTGGTCTACCATGGTCTACCCTGCACCATGTGTGGTGTACCATGGTCTACCCTGCACTGTGTGGGGTCCACCATAGTCTACCCTGCACTATGTGTGGTGTACCATGGTCTTCCCTGCGTTATGTGTGGTGTACCATGGTCTACCCTGCATCATGTGTGGTGTACCATGGTCTACCCTGCACTATGTGTGGTGTACCATGGTCTACCCTGCACCATGTGTGGTCTACCATGGTCTACTCTGCACTATGTGTGGTCTACCATGGTCTACCCTGCAGCATGTGTGGTCTATCATGGTCTACTCTGCACCATGTGTGGTCTACCCTCCACTATGTGTGGTCTACCATGGTCTACCCTGCACCATGTGCTCTACCATGGTCTACCCTGCACCATGTGTGGTCTACCCTGCACCATGTGTGGTCTACCCTGCACCATGTGTGGTCTACCATGGTCTACCCTGCACCATGTGTGGTCTACCATGGTCTACCCTGCATCGTGTGTGGTGTACCGTGGTCTATCCTGCACCATGTGTGGTCTACCATGGTCCACTCTGCACTATGTGTGGTGTACCATGGTCTACCCTGCACCATGTGTGGTCTATCATGGTCTACTCTGCACCATGTGTGGTCTACCCTCCACTATGTGTGGTCTACCATGGTCTACCCTGCACCATGTGCTCTACCATGGTCTACCCTGCACCATGTGTGGTCTACCCTGCACCATGTGTGGTCTACCATGGTCTACCCTGCACCATGTGTGGTCTACCATGGTCTACCCTGCACCATGTGTGGTCTACCATGGTCTACCCTGCATCATGTGTGGTGTACCGTGGTCTATCCTGCACCATGTGTAGTCTACCATGGTCCACCCTGCACTCTGTGGGGTCCACCATGGTCTACCCTGCACTATGTGTGGTCTACCATGGTCTACCCTGCACCATGTGTCTACCCTGCACTATATGTGGTCTACCCTGCGCTATATGTGGTTTACCATGGTCTACCCTGCACCATGTGTGGTCTACCATGGTCTACGCTCCACTGTGTGCGGCCCACTATGGTCTACCCTGCACTATGTGTGGTCTGTCATGGTCTACCTTGCACTTTGTGCGGCCGACCATGTTAGTGGTACTGTGACTGTTGATGGTAGTGGTAGTGACTGTGTTTATGGTAATGTCAGTGTGTGTTGATGGTAATGGTAGTGACTGTGTTGATGGTAGTGGTACTGTGACTGTGTTGATGGTAGTGGTACTGTGTTGATGGTAGTGGTACTGTGTGTTGATGGTAGTGGTACTGTGACTGTGTTGATGGTAGTGGTACTGTGACTGTTGATGGTGGTGGTACTGTGTGTTGATGGTAGTGGTACTGTGTCCTGATGATGGTAGTGGTACTGTGTGTTGATGGTAGTGGTCTGTGTGTTGATGATGGTAGTGGTACTGTGTGTTGATGGTAGTGGTACTGTGACTGTGTTGATGGTAGTGGTACTGTGAC
This sequence comes from Cherax quadricarinatus, assembly GCF_038502225.1. NCBI lineage: Eukaryota > Metazoa > Arthropoda > Malacostraca > Decapoda > Parastacidae > Cherax > Cherax quadricarinatus. The sequence continues at coordinate 4,198,257 of NC_091385.1, read as the reverse complement.
TGTTGATGGTAGTGGTATTGTGTATTGATGGTAGTGGTACTGTGTTGGTGGTGGTGGTACTGCGTGTTGATGGTGGTAGTGGTGCTGTGTGTTGATGATGGTAGTGGTACTGTGTGTTGATGGTAGTGGTACTGTGTGTTGATGATGGTAGTGGTATTGTGTGTTGATGATAGTAGTGGTACTGTGTGTTGATGATAGTAGTGGTACTGTGTGTTAATGGTGGTGGTACTGTATGTTGATGATAGTAGTGGTACTGTGTGTTGATGGTGGTGGTACTGTATGTTGATGATAGTAGTGGTACTGTGTGTTGATGGTGGTGGTACTATGTGTTGATGATAGTAGTGGTACTGTGTTGATGCTAGTGGTACTGTGTGTTGATGGTAGTGGTACTGTGTGTTGGTGGTAGTGGTACTGTGTGTTGACGATGGTAGTGATACTGTGTTGATGGTAGTGGTATTGTAGAAAGGTGTCACATTCGTAATGATGTGTGTATCATTATTCCATCAATGTACTATCATCATCCCAGCAGTGCTACTATTGAACCATCATTATCCCACCTGTGTAGTTGCTAGCTAGTCCAAAGTAACTATAATCGTCAGGCTGCTTACAAGACCTTAAACTTGAAGGTGGTTCTGCGGCCACCTTCAAGGCAGGTAAATTTACAGAACTAGAAAGTGGAGAACCTTTACAGCTTGTATAAACTCAGTAAGCACCTAAATTGTATACCTGAATAAACTTACTTAATGCCTGGAGTGCTTGGAGTTCCTTGAGCTGTCTCCTTAGATACGTGATAATCTACACCTGGAAGATCGCCACTACAGTACCTTCACTCCACTATACTCCCCCACTACACTACCATCCATTCCACTACACCACCCACTCCACTACAACAATGCCCTAAGCACCAGCTACACATCACACTCTAGTAACCGCACGTGAACCTGGAATTAATAAGGAAAGAGAACCAACAGGTCTCCCCTTGTGTCGACAAATAGTCAGCAACGGTGATGATGGCGGCTCCACTAAATCAAGGTCTTAATAAAGCCAATAAAGTGTTCCCCTTCGTGTGTATCCTCGCCACAACACAACCTGTCCACTTGCAGCCCCTGGACATTAATTACGTGTTGCAATCTGTTGCACATCGGCCGCAGTGGCTTGTTGAATGAATAAACAATTTAGGCAGATGGGTTGACCGGGTTAATCTGTTACACTCTGGTGGTGGGAGCAAGGTAGAGGTGATGGTGGTGCGTTGGTGTGTGATGGTGGTGGTGCGTTGGTGGTGATTATGGAGTCTTTATGGTGGTGGTGTGTTCTTGTTGGTGGTAGTGATGGTGGAGGATAGTGATGACGGTAAGTAGCAAGTGGTGGTTGTTAGGTGGTGGTAGTGGGTGGTGGTGTGTTGCTGGTGGTGGTTGTGAAACTTAGGATGGTGGTTGTTGTGAGGTGTTGGGTGTTGGTGTATTGTTGTTGTTGTTGGTGGTGTGTTGCTGGTTAAGGACCTTTTTTACTGTTAGGGACCCTAGCTTTTTACTGTTAGGGACCTTAGCTCCTTACTGTTAGGGACCCTAGCTTCTTACTGTTAGGGACCTTAGCTCCTTACTGTTAGGGACCCTAGCTTCTTACTGTTAGGGACCTTAGCTCCTTACTGTTAGGGACCCTAGCTTCTTACTGTTAGGGGCCTTTGCTCCTTACTGTTTGGGACCCTAGCTCCTCACTGTTTGGGACCCTAGCTCCTCACTGTTAGGGACCCTAGCTTCTTACCGTTTGGGACCCTTGCTCCTTACTGTTAGGGACCTTAGCTCCTTACTGTTAGGGACCCTAGCTTCTTACCGTTTGGGACCCTTGCTCCTTACTGTTAGGGACCTTAGCTCCTTACTGTTAGGGACCTTAACTTCTTACTGTTAGGGACCTTAGCTCCTTACCGTTAGGGACCCTAGCTTCTTACTGTATTTCTGACTTTTTTAATTCAATACAGAGAATATTAACCATAGACAGTATAAGACGAAGTAATGAGCCCCTCAACCATGATAAGACGAAGTAATGAGTCCCTCAACCATGATAAGACGAGGTAATGAGTCCCTCAACCATGATAAGACGAGGTAATGAGTCCCTCAACCATGATAAGACGAGGTAATGAGTCCCTCAACCATGATAAGACGAGGTAATGAGTCCCTCAACCATGATAAGACGAGGTAATGAGTCCCTCAACCATGATAAGACGAAGTAATGAGTCCCTCAGCCATGATAAGACGAGGTAATGAGTCCCTCAACCATGATAAGACAAGGTAATGAGTCCCTCAATCATAATAAGACGAGGTAATGAGTCCCTCAGCCATGATAAGACGAGGTAATGAGTCCCTCAGCCATGATAAGACGAGGTAATGAGTCCCTCAACCATGATAAGACGAGGTAATGAGTCCCTCAACCATGATAAGACGAGGTAATGAGTCCCTCAACCATGATAAGACGAGGTAATGAGTCCCTCAACCATGATAGAAGCTGCTCAGATTGAGGGACTGATTGCCTCATCTGACTGTCTCCGGTTCATAATCTCTGTAATGATGGAGATTAATGGTGTGAAATACAAACACTCAAAAAATGAACACAAATGTGCTATAATACGATCCTTATATTGACTTTGTTTCGCCCACACATGGGCTTTATCAGGTCTCAAACAGGTAGATCTGTATGTGACCTGATAAAGTTCACTGTGTGGGCGAAATGTTGTCAATAAAGGGTCACATTATACTGCATTTGTGTCTAATTTTTCCATCCTTTTATTGAGTTAACAAAGGATGGTTGAATCGCCATCCAGTAGGAGGCTTGGACTTGCCTCGCATGGGCCAGTAGGCCTGCTGCAGTGTTCCTTCTTTCTTATGTTCTTCATGCTAGGGGGCTCTGGTGGCCTGGTGGTTAACGCTCTCGCTTCACACGGTGAGGGCCTGGGTTCGATTCCCAGCCAGAGTAGAAACATTGGACGTGTTTCTTTCCACCTGTTGTCTATGTTCCCCATCAGTAAAATGGGTACTTGGGTGTTGGGTGTTAGTCGACTGGTGTGGGTCGCATCCTGGGACACTGACCTAAGGAGGCCTGGTCACAGACCGGGCCGCGGGGGCGTTGATCCCCGGAACTCTCTCCAGATAAATGCCCAGGTGTTGCGCATGTGTCTTATTCACTTTCTTGTAGGTATTATATACCAGTAATGACAGTTGTAGTGCTATAATTGGCCACCACTGGGTGGAGGGCGCGCTTGGTAATGCTCCAGCTAAGGTAATCCTCTGAGGTTTATAGTCCTCTTTATATCTGAAACTTTAATTTGGTCCGTTTGGTGCTCTTTGCTCCAATAATTATCTGTCATTGGCAACCTTTAACCCCCTGTGAGACCATCTGGTGTCCGAAGACGCAGGTGTTTACCATTGGTCAGTCTTGGCTGCACTTGTCTCATTCCTTGACTTCGTCGTTGATGCTGGTGTCCACAGCTCACGTCTATGATTTTTGTACACACAGAATTGATGAATTTGGTGAAATTTATTAATTTTTATTTTCTAAAGAAAATAGTAGAAAGCACTGGGGGTTGAATCTGACACAGACAGTTGTTTTTTGGGTTTGAAGCCAAAGTCTCTGCGGTGATTGAGAGAGGTAGAGTCACGTGATACATCTCGTTAGTGACCAGGACAGACGGCAACACAGGGGCTCACCCACCATAGTCCTTCCTTCTTATGTAAGACTTTACATATGTCATTATTTATCGCTCTGGTCCGCCTTAGCTGAGATTAGGTGAGTATTACCTTTAATTATGTGGCAATATGTTGTTAATCAGGATTAACTAGAGGGACTTATCCCCAGGGTAAGTTTGGAATGACAGAGATTAGTACAGCATTCACAGGGTAACATTAAACCCGTGTAGGGGCAGTACGGTGCCTGGAGAGTGATTAGATTTGTTGGGATTTTTAACCAGAGGTGCTGTATAACCCTTGTGGTTTAGCGCTTCATTTTTTATTATAATCTAACCAGGGGTAGGGAGGGATAGCCACCCAGGATAACCCGAGAAAATCGGTTCGTCATCGAGGCTGTTTTATTGTGGTCCTTTAATCTTGTCCCCCGGGATGCGACTCACACCAGTTGACTAAAACCCAGGTACCAACTTACTGTTAGGTGCACAGGGACAGCAGATATAAGGTGACTAACACCCAGGTACCTACTTACTGCAATGGATACATATTACCTTCGCCCTGGTTACACATTTCCTCTGCTCTGGGTACATATCTATTTTACCTTGAATACATATCTACTCTGCCCTGGATACATATTTCCTCTGCCCTGGATACATATTTCCTCTGCCCTGGATACGTATCTACTCTGCCATGATACATATTTTCTTTGCAGTGGATACTTACTCTGGATATATACTTTGCCCTGGATACACATTTACTCTGCCCTGAATATATATTTACTCTTGGATACATAGTTTCCCCTGCTCTGGATACATAATTACCCTGGATGCATATTTTCCCTGCCCTGGATACATATTTCCGGTTAATTAATTTTAGCTAACCTCCAGCTTTCTTGTGTGTAAGTGACCTTTGTGAACTTTGTGTGAGCCGCGGGGTGCATGTGTAACTTCTCCTGACCTTTGGTGAACCCTTCAGGCGCCCCCGCCCCCCTCTCTCAGTTCGCTTTATTATCCAGACGGTTCACCTGCCTGAGTAATTATCCAGGTGTTGGATATAAAGTAATTACCGAGCCGCTTAGATTTGTAAACCGTTGTTGCATTTTGTGCACTTTCTGATCCCTCTACACCTGGTTTTTAAGATAAGATAAGATAAGATAAGATTTTGTTCGGATTTTTAACCCCGGAGGGTTAGCCACCCAGGATAACCCAAGAAAGTCAGTGCGTCATCGAGGACTGTCTAACTTATTTCCATTGGGGTCCTTAATCTTGTCCCCCAGGATGCGACCCACACCAGTCGACTAACACCCAGGTACCTATTTGCTGCTAGGTGAACAGGACAATAGGTGTAAGGAAACGTGTCGGAATTTCCACCCGCCGGGAATCGAACCCGGGCCCTCCGTGTGTGAAGCGGGAGCTTTAGCCACCAGACCACCGGACCACCGGGGTCTTGGATAAATTAGGCACATGTGCAACGCTTGGGTATCTTTATTGTGGAGACGTTTCACCACACAGTGGCTTCATCAGTCCAACACAAAGATGAATGAAGATCGAGGAGTTTGAGGTAATCAGTCCCTCAGCCTGGAGAGGCTGATTTCCTTAAACTCCTGATCTTCAGGCTTAAGAACATAAGAAATAAGGGACACTGTAGCAGGCCTACTGGCCCATGTGAGGCAGGTTCAAGTCTCCTACCAGCTTAAGTCAATGCCCTAACCTAGTTAGGTCAGGTCACATTCACTTAAGGAAGGAACACGGCATCAGACCTAGTAACACAAGCTAGCCAGGTCCAACTCACACCCACTCATGTATTTATCCAACCTATTTTTAAAACTTCACAACGTTTTAGCTTCTATAACTGTACTGTACTGGACTGAGGAAGCTACTAGTTGGCGAAACGTTCCACAGTAGAGCTTGCCAAGTGTTGCACAAGAATCTATTTCATCAACCTGTCGGTTTTCCGAAAAGATACCCAAATGTTGCACATGTGTCAGTAGGCCTGCTGCAGTGTTCCTTCTTTCTTATGTTCTTATGTGTCTAATTTATTAAACACCAACTTTATCTTCAAGGATTCTAACGTGACACATATGACTCCAACAGCTTCAAGCATGACAGAATGCAGCGCTGGAAAGCCAACAGAAAATAACGTGACTCAAGAAATCGTAATGACACGATTGCAAATAAACCATACCCCCGGCGGGGATTGAACCCGCGGTCATAGAGTCTCAAAACTCCAGCCCGTCGCGTTAGCCACTAGACCAGCTACCTGGAGGTTATTCCGGGGATCAACGCCCCCGCGGCCCGGTCCACGACCAGGCCTCCCGATGGATCAGGGCCTGATCAACTAGGCTGTTACTGCTGGCCGCACGCAGTCCGACGTACGAGCCACAGCCCGGCTGATCCGGCACCGACTTTAGGTATCTGTCCAGCTCTCTCTTGAAGGCAGCCAGGGGTTTATTGACAATTCCCCTAATGCTTGATGGGAGGCTGTTGAACAGTTTTGGGCCCCGGACACTTATGGTGTCCCAATGGCGCCCCTACTTTTTATTGGCGGCATTTTGCATCGCCTGCCCAGTCTTTTACTTTCGTAGGGAGTGATTTCTGTGTGCAGATTTGGGACCATTCCTTCCAAGATTTTCCAAGTGTAGATTATGATATATCTCTCCCTCCTGCGTTCCAACGAGTACAAGTCAAGTGCTTCCAAGCATTCCCAGTAGTTAAGGTGCTTGACAGAACTTATACGTGCAGTAAAGGATCTCTGTACACTCTCTAGATCTGCGATTTCACCTGCTTTGTATGGAGATGTTAATGTACAGCAGTATTCCAGCCTAGAGAGAACAAGTGATTTGAAAAGGATCATCATGGGCTTGGCATCTCTCGTTTTGAAAGTTCTCATTATCCATCCTATCATTTTCTTTGCACGTGCGATCGTGGCACTGTTGTGATCCTTGAAAGTGAGATCCTCAGACATTACTACTCCCAGGTCCCTTACATTATTTTTCCGCTCTATTGTATGGCCGGAGTCAGTAGTATACTCTGTTCTAGTTATTATCTCCTCCAGTTTTCCATAACGGAGTAGTTGGAATTTGTCCTCATTAAACATCATATTGTTTACCGTTGCCCACTGGAAAACTTTGTTTATATCTTCTTGGAGGTTAACCGCGTCCTCAGCAGATGACAGCCTCATGCAGCCTCATGCCACAATAAGATTCATCCAACTGTAGAAATATACCTAGTTGGATGAATCTTATTGTGGCTAGCTGGTCTAGTGGCTAACGCGACGGGCTGGAGTTTTGAGACTCTATGACCGCGGGTTCTATCCCGGCCGGGGGTATGGTTTGTTTGCAATCGTGTCATTACGATTTCTTGAGTCATGTTGACGGCAGTGAAGGGACTTGAGCTAGAGTTCGTCACGGCCACGCTAGCTGGAGATTCGTCTGTAAAAACTTGCATTTGTGGTCACAGAGGTGCCTGTGCTAACCTTCCTATGGTGTAGAAATATACCTAGTTGGATGAATCTTATTGTGGCTAGCTGGTCTAGTGGCTAACGCGACGGGCTGGAGTTTTGAGACTCTATGACCGCGGGTTCAATCCCGGCCGGGGGTATGTTTTTTTTTTTCAACAGAAAATACTTCCCAGAAAATGGTAAACGTATGGAACAGTCTACCAGCTGCATCTGTCGAAGTAAAAGTTTGAAGGTTACATAGAAATTCCATGACGATACAGATATTAAAAGCAGTAGCATAGTTTTTCAAGATGCTTTGAAGGGGCAAATGGTGGTAGGTAAGAAACAGGCAACATTTAGGCAACTTTATTCCGAAACGTTTCGCCTACCTCATAGTGGCTACATTCTCACTACTACTACTACTCTGTACCTCTCCTTCCGACAGTATCTAAGTCTCTACACTGTCGCTTGATCTTCTTCCCCGTTTATAAGCTGCTTCTCCGCTCATATGCCGCACTCTTCACTCCTGGTCCGTCGTGCTCTGTCTGCTCACACAGTTGCTCTACACTCAAGAAGCCTCCCTTCGACCCCGCCGGGGTGGGGAATTTATATTCTACAAACGGCACATCCTTTTCACAATGCTGTCGCATCGTGTGAAAATCAAGCCTGTGAATGATGCAATAAATGACTTCTCGAAGTTAGCTTTAGCTACCGTCGTTAAGACCTGCCTGCAGGTCAGATTTACGGCAATCCACTCTCTGAAGGACTCCTTCATTGTCGTCTGCACAGACGACACGGAAACATCAAAACTAATGGACGACTCTTCAATCAGGACCCTACAAGCACAACAATTCACTCTATCCCCGTCTCCATTCTTGAAGTCGAAACGTTCGGTCATTGTGAAAAGACTGGACAATATCGCCACCTCTCTTTCTACTGAAGCACTGAAGACATCTATTGAGGAACAAAACACCTGGGCCTCGGTAGACAGCATCTCCAAGATCCCCAACGCCTCATCTATGCTTAAGATTACATTCTCATATATCTCCATGGGTGCCCAAGCTCTCTCTGACGGTCTGGCCATCTCATATTACCACATTCACCCAAGTCATATAGAACAAGAACGTTTCACATACATCTCCCACTGCTGGACCTGCTACTCCTATAATCACACCACCAAGGACTGCCCCATCAAGGATAAGAAGTTTTGTTCAAAATGTGGGAATGATGGACACGATTTCAGATCCTGCACCATTACTGCAGCACCATCATGTCTTAACTGCAAGGGTAATCATCATACCCTTGCAGCTAAGTGCCCAGTAAGGAAAGAAGTCATATTGAAGAAAACTAAAGTTCTGTAGAACACCTTCAATTCACCGACATATGCTGCAATAACCAAACCACAAACCTACACCACCAAGACTCTACACGCCAATCTACAGGCACCATCGCCCAGCAACTCCCTCTCTCCACTCCCCGACGGTGCTGCCTCCAAGGTGCTATACTGCATGGTGTATGCACACCTTGCAAACGCAGCAAACCCCGGCACTTTGAACACCACTATTAACGAACTATTATAACCGGGTTTATTTGGTGTACTGGCAGTGGGGAGTAAATGATAAGTCTTCGGAGGCTTCTTACTTTATTGTTAAGTCGTGGTGGGTACACAGGCTTGTGTGTTGTGCCCATGGCCTGGGAGGGCCATCCCACGAGAGAGAGCTAGTAGGCCTTGTGTCTTCCTGCTAGGCTGCTGTGTGAGTGAGAGAGTGTGGGACCAGCTTCCCACAGACTTGGACAGGCCTAGAGGGCAGCACCTCAGTGGCGCGAAATATGAACTAAGCTAGCAGATAGCAAGGCTGTCTGTGCAGAGAGTACAGGCTGTCTACATACGCTCGGCCACCTACCTTGCGTCGTCCCGACGCGACAATACTGGTGGTAAAAAAAACTTGGTCTCTCTCTCGTAGGAACAGGGCACAGAACACAAAATAAAAAACATATATATACATATGGACATGGAAAAAAACTTCCTACAGGGAGGGAAGAAAAAAACATGTGGGGTGTGCTAAATATCGTGGTCATAGGCAGTGAGCGTCGAAGGGCATCACTGCACGCCTTCCTGCATCTGGACAGATACTGCAACACAGGAGACATCGGTGCGGCTGAGCTGTGACGTAACAGGGTACGGTCTCCTCTGGAACGGTGAAGCAGACGTCGTAGGAGTCACTGCAGGTTTTCACTCAACCTGGGGCACGACATGCTGGTGCCCTCAAGTGAGGCGTCGACAAAACTCGGCAACTGGGCAGAACTTCTGGCAAGCGACTCAGGAGGACACTTCTGGACTGGTACTGTCGCTGGGCTGTCACTGCCGGCGAGTGTGGAGCGAGTCGTGGCAGAGATGACTGGGAGTCGTAACATCATACACCAGACTGCAGTGAGCAAGCTAGCAGTCAAAGTGACATCTTCTTTGTGCAGGCTGCTCACTGAAGCTTGTGACACGAGGCTGACACAGCGCCTGCCGACAGGGCTAACTGCGGCTTGACGAGTGTCATTCTTTTGGCAGTTGGAGTTACAGCAGAGGTTAGTCTAAGCGTCCCCAGACTTGTTTCTCTACATATAACTGCACTCTGAAGGTCTGGAGGCGAAGTGAAACAAATCTCGATGGGAATCGTAGCAGGTACGATTCTGCAGAACATCACGAGTGACGAGCATAAGAGCTTTCTGTACAAGTGGGCTCGGGCTCAGGGGCTGACTTGACATCAGCTGTCAAACGCACTGGTCACATCGGGTGACTTAGCACAGTGGTGCTACTCAGGTCTGGCTCAGACCTCACTGGACACACGGAAACTTTACACACCCGCGGTACATGCGGTACAACATGGCTTAAACTAGCAAATGATGCTTTTCTGTGCACAACACTGACACTAAGACTTATACTAAAATGTGAGAACACTGACTGAGAGGAATTAATTAACACGGCATATATCTTCTCTCAGTCTTCTCGACAATACTGAAATAATTACTGAACACTCGATGGTGACATCATGTGATGTCAAGCGTGATGTCGCGAGGTGACATCAGCAGCACTGTGACGTCAGCAGATATCTCGAGGTGACGTCAGGCAGACATCGTGACGTCATGAAGTCGGGCAGCATCGTCGGCGACGTCAATGTGATGTGGGCAGCAGACCACAGCATGAGGCCTGGGACATCTGGTAACTCACGTGGCCTGTAGATACACGTGACCTCGCCCACACCCACGTGGTGTCGGGATCCACGTGGTGTCGTGATCTCCGTGGCATGCTGATCTATGTGGCTTTGAGTGGCCTCGGGCACTCGGATACACAGCACTGGCGACGAATTCACACGAAAAACGGCAGAAAACACAGCAGAGGGAGTGAGTAGTGGTGAGTGGTGTATGGTAGGCTGGTGAGGTGTGAGAGTACAGCAAGGCGAGGCAAGGAACGGCCACTTCCTCCTCTCCCACATGCACATGGAGAAATTCACACTGGATGCAATCACCACAAAACTCACCTCTGGCTTGCTGAAACAGCTGTGCTGAGCTGAACAACAGCAACATACAAGTGACGCTGAACATGTGACTTGAGAAACAGCGTGGGACACTGTAGCGTGGGATGCTGTAGCGTGGGGTCACTGGGACGCCACTTACAATTCTCGAAGAAATTCAGCAAATTTCGACTGGATCCTGCTTGTACCTGTGTCTGGATGCTGTAACGTGCAGACACGACATCAGGATAACTCGTTGAGAGACGGATGCTTGTTGTGTAGGGGGGATGAAGTGAACAACTTCATTCCTTCCTTCCTCTCTCCGGGCAAACACACTGCTGCGACCACTGCTGCTACCAGTGTTTAATGAGATTATTTGGTAGAGCTGAAAGCGGGTGGTTAAATGATAGACGTCTTCGGAGGCTTCTTACTTTATTTGCAAAGTCGTGGTGGGTGCACAGGCTTGTGTGTTGTGCCCATGGCCCGGGTAGGCTATGCCCATGGGAGGAGAGAGCCACTAGGCGTTGTGTCTTCCTGCTAGGCCGCTGTGAGAGTGAGGCAAGGGCAAGCAGGCTGGCGTGCCCACCGAGAGGCCTGGCTACAGAGGGCAGCACCTTAGTGCTGCGAAATATGAACTAAGCTGGCAGACAGCATAGGCTGTCTGTGCAGACAGTACAGGCTGTCTACACTATTCCGTCTGAACAACATGCCTACCTTCAATTTTCCGGACTCCACACCTTCAGCAGACATCCTCAGGATCCTTCCCAACGCCCTGAACTTCACTGCACCTGCAGACTTGTCTCCTGCCCAAGCAACTGCTCCTGTAACTTCTATAACCACTTCCACCGCTGACAACGTTGATCATGCTGCCTCAACCACCGTCTCCCAGCCTGCTGTTACACAACCATTACACCTCTCCACTGCTCCTGTCGACCCTCAGTCACCTGCTACCACCATTGTAGATTCGCCCAATGAATCCACTCCAGAAGATGAAGATAGCGACGACTCCAGTAAACCCTCATGGGAAAACCTTACCTTCTACACTTCTCCTTCAGATACTGACACCATGACCTGTACTGAACTCTACAAAAGCCTCGGTGCTGGAACAGTCAAGTATGCCTGTGAATCACCGCTTCATTTCACACTCACCCAAGTTCTTGAGTTCATCAAGCCTCTACGTTTCACCTTCAGTAACAAGGCTAAATTATACCACCTATCTAGGAGCAGCTTCAAAAAGTTCGAAAATGGCTCCATTGCTAACGTGCCTCCTCAGTTACTCCTATAACTCCCATATGTGTTCTACCCTCTGATGTGACCTAGCCTGCTGCCAGCTACTCAAGATTCAAGACTTCAACTACCACAAGTTCAATGCAACAGTCCCTGCTATTCCTGTTCTCAAGTCTGTCCCACGATCGCCTTAGCTGCTGGGTTAACCTCTGGCTCTATTTCTCTGACTAAGAACACTCCTCTCCAGAGCTATTCTTCATCTGTCCCGTCTTCCCCGCTCATCCCATTGGGATCTTACCTGAACTTATTTGCTTTTGCTTGATCTTCAGTTAGTTCCAGACTTTGGAACAGAACTTCTCCAGGCTGAGGGACTGACAACCTCAAATCTACGACTTCAAGGGTGATGGACTGATCACATCGTCTTCACATCTCTACTGCTCCTACCTACTTTCTGTACTCGACTGAAGAAGTCTACTGTGTAGACGAAACGTTTCGGAATAGAGTTGCCTAAATGTTGCCTATGTGTCTTACCTACCAACCTGTCGGTATTGTATACCATGTGCAACAGTTAGGTATCTTTATTGCGAAACGTTTCGCCTACACAGTAGGCTTCGTCAGTCGAGTACAGAGGAGGCAGCAAAAGCAGTAGAGATGTGAAGACGATGTCATCAGTCCACCACCCTTGAAGACATAGCTTTGAGGTGGTCAGTCCTCCAGCCTTGGAGTTGGTGTGAAGAGCACCGTGGTTGTAGAGATTCTCTACAACCACGGTGCTCTTCACACCAACACCAAGGCTGAGGAACTGATTACCTCATCTTTTGTATATAGTTCTACTGTCTTCTAGTTATGTCCTAGAATCTGTATTGATAAAGCCACTGGATGGCGAAACGTCTACAATAAAGATACCCAGATGTTGCATATGTCTTAAGATTCATCTTCATGTTGCGTATGCAAAATGCCCCCAAGGCGATGCAAAATGCCCCTAATAAAAAGTAGGGGTGCCATTGGTACACTAAGGGAAAACACCATAAGTGTCCGGGGCCCAAAACTGTTCAACAGCCTCCCATCAAGCATTAGGGGAATTGCCAATAAGCCCCTGGCTGTCTTCAAGACCTCTGGCTGTCTTCAAGACCTCTGGCTGTCTTCAAGACCTCTGGCTGCCTTCAAGACCTCTGGCTGCCTTCAAGACCTCTGGCTGCCTTCAAGACCTCTGGCTGCCTTCAAGAGAGAGCTGGACAGATACCTAAAGTCAGTGCCGGATCAGCCGGGCTGTGGCTCGTACGTTGGACTGCGTGCGGCCAGCAGTAACAGCCTAGTTGATCAGGCCCTGATCCATCTGGAGGCCTGGTCATGGACCGGGCCGCGGGGGCGTTGATTCCCGGAATAACCTCCATGTAACGCATCAACTTGTGGGTATTTTATACCATTGTGTACACTGAGTCCAGCAGAGGATATTTTACTCGTCAGCCGGTGACGTTCGAATCTGAACTTTTATCACTCTTGGCTCGAGAAACAGCAGCCCTACCAGTCGATTGGGCCGAGGGGGCGTTGACCCCCGGAACACCCTTCAGGTAGACTCCAGGTAGCATCAGGATTCAAGGAATGGTGTCTTACCGGTGCTTCGTTGACTTCGAAAAATTATTTGCTGACGTATTGTACTCTAGTGTCATTGGCAAAGTTGCTTATATCGCTATTTATTCCCTCATCTATGGAGGTTGTGAACACCAAGGGTCCCAGCACTGACCCGTGTAGTACACTACTTATAATGGGTCCCAGCACTGACCCGTGTGGTACACTACTTATAATGGGTCCCAGCACTGACCCGTGTGGTACACTACTTATAATGGGTCCCAGCACTGACCCGTGTGGTACACTACTTATAATGGGTCCCAGCACTGACCCGTGTGGTACACTACTTATAATGGGTCCCAGCACTGACCCGTGTGGTGCACTACTTATAATGGGTCCCAGCACTGACCCGTGTGGTACACTACTTATAATGGGTCCCAGCACTGACCCGTGTGGTACACTACTTATAATGGGTCCCAGCACTGACCCGTGTAGTACACTACTTATAATGGGTCCCAGCACTGACCCGTGTGGTACACTACTTGTAATGGGTCCCAGCACTGACCCGTGTGGTACACTACTTATAATGGGTCCCAGCACTGACCCGTGTGGTACACTACTTGTAATGGGTCCCAGCACTGACCCGTGTGGTGTACTACTTATAATGGGTCCCAGCACTGACCCGTGTGGTACACTACTTATAATGGGTCCCAGCACTGACCCGTGTGGTACACTACTTATAATGGGTCCCAGCACTGACCCATGTGGTACACTACTTATAATGGGTCCCAGCACTGACCCGTGTGGTACACTACTTATAATGGGTCCCAGCACTGACCCGTGTGGTACACTACTTGTAATGGGTCCCAGCACTGACCCGTGTGGTACACTACTTATAATGGGTCCCAGCACTGACCCGTGTGGTACACTACTTATAATGGGTCCCAGCACTGACCCGTGTGGTACACTACTTATAATGGGTCCCAGCACTGACCCGTGTGGTACACTACTTATAATGGGTCCCAGCGCTGACCCGTGTGGTACACTACTTGTAATGGGTCCCAGCACTGACCCGTGTGGTACACTACTTATAATGGGTCCCAGCGCTGACCCGTGTGGTACACTACTTATAATGGGTCCCAGCACTGACCCGTGTGGTACACTACTTATAATGGGTCCCAGCACTGACCCGTGTGGTACACTACTTATAATGGGTCCCAGCACTGACCCGTGTGGTACACTACTTATAATGGGTCCCAGCACTGACCCGTGTGGTACACTACTTATAATGGGTCCCAGCACTGACCCGTGTGGTACACTACTTATAATGGGTCCCAGCACTGACCCGTGTGGTACACTACTTATAATGGGTCCCAGCACTGACCCGTGTGGTACACTACTTATAATGGGTCCCAGCACTGACCCGTGTGGTACACTACTTATAATGGGTCCCAGCACTGACCCGTGTGGTACACTACTTATAATGGGTCCCAGCACTGACCCGTGTGGTACACTACTTGTAGTGGGTCCTCCATTCTGATTTCTCCCCATATATGCAAACTCTGTTATCTCTGTCATCCTGCTTTGACCCAGAAGATAAAACTTAAACAAATATGCAACATCTGGGTATCTTTATTGTAGACGTTGCCATCCAGTGGCTTTATCATACAAATTCCAGGATAACTTGAAGACAGTAGAACTATGTACAGAAGATGAGGTAATCAGTCCTCAACCTAGCAGTAGGTTATAGTTCTACTGTCTTCCATTTATGTCCTAGAATTTGTATTGATAATGCCACTGGGTGGCGAAACGTCTACAATAAAGGTACCTAGATGTTGCGTATTTGTCTAATTTTATCTTGTGCCCATTACCCAGGAACAAATCCATTACCATTAATTGGTCAAACCGTCAAACGATGATAATTGGGTGAGTGTTGGCCCGAGCCTCAAAGGTCGGGTCGAGGGGCAGAGGTGGTCCGTAATTGGCCGAGATTAGACCATCATGTAGCCGGGAATGCATAATTGAACGGGATTAAGCCTGTTGGAGAGTGTGGCTGAAGTGGTTCATAGTCTAGGTCTGTAGTACGGGCTGTCGACCTTAATGGCAGGTGAGAGTGGTCTTTGGGCATGTGTTGGGGACTGACCTACTGATTGTTTAGTTTAAGTGGTGAGGTGGTGGTGGGGTGGAGGTATTGGGGTGGTAGTGGGGTGAAGATAAGGGTAGTAGTGGGAAGTGGGGTGCGGAAAAGGATTCTGTTGATGGTGGGAGTGGGAGTGTTGGGTTGGTGCGAAGAGGGATGTTGATGATGGGGAGGTGTTGATGTTGGGGAGGTGTTGATGTTGGGGAGGTGTTGATGTTGGGGTGATGAGGTGTCATAGTGGTACTGATGTGGAGGGTTAAATTTGTATGTTGTAGCTGAAGTTTGTGTACTCACCCATTTGTGGTTACTGGAGTCGATTCACAGCTCCTGGTCCCGCCTCTTCTGTGGTCGCTGCTAGGTCCATCTCTCTCCCTACTCCATGAGCTTTATCATATCTTTTCTTAAAGCTACGTATGGATCCTGTGTGTGTGAACTCACATATATGTACTCACCTATATGTGGTTGCAGGGTCGAATCTCAGCTCCTGGCTCCGCCCCTCAACTTGCCGCTTGCCAGATTCACCTCCCTAGTCTCGTGTGCGCTATCGTACCTATAGTATCCTTAAAACCATGTATGGAATCTGCTTCCACTACTTCTTCTTGGAGATCATTCCACCTCCCGACCATCCTGAGACTAAAGAAATACTTCCTGACGGCCATGTGACTCATCTGTGTCTTTAGCTTCCAGCTGATCTCCGAGTACCAGTTTCTTGCCTCTCATACAGCCTGTCCCTGTCTGC
>NC_091385.1:4166967-4179467 GCF_038502225.1 Cherax quadricarinatus | reverse complement strand
TACCAGTCAACACTGGTGCTACCACCATACACACACCTACCAGTCAACACTGGTGCTACCACCATACACACACCTACCAGTCAACACTGGTGCAACCACCATACACACACCTACCAGTCAACACTGGTGCTACCACCATACACACACCTACCAGTCAACACTGGTGCTACCACCATACACACACCTACCAGTCAACACTGGTGCTACCACCATACACACACCTACCAGTCAACACTGGTGCTACCACCATACACACACCTACCAGTCAACACTGGTGCTACCACCATACACACACCTACCAGTCAACACTGGTGCTACCACCATACACACACCTACCAGTCAACACTGGTGCTACCACCATACACACACCTACCAGTCAACACTGGTGCTACCACCATACACACACCTACCAGTCAACACTGGTGCTACCACCATACACACACCTACCAGTCAACACTGGTGCTACCACCATACACACACCTACCAGTCAACACTGGTGCTACCACCATACACACACCTACCAGTCAACACTGGTGCTACCACCATACACACACCTACCAGTCAACACTGGTGCTACCACCATACACACACCTACCAGTCAACACTGGTGCTACCACCATACACACACCTACCAGTCAACACTGGTGCTCGCACCATACACACACCTACCAGTCAACACTGGTGCTACCACCATACACACACACCTACCAGTCAACACTGGTGCTACGACCGAACACACACCTACCAGTCAACACTAGTGCTACCACCATACACACACCTACCAGTCAACACTGGTGCTACCACCATACTCACACCTACCAGTCAACACTGGTGCTACCACCATACACACACCTACCAGTCAACACTGGTGCTACCACCATACACACACCTACCAGTCAACACTGGTGCTACCACCATACACACACCTACCAGTCAACACTGGTGCTACCACCATACACACACCTACCAGTCAACACTGGTGCTCCCACCATACACACACGTACCAGTCAACACTGGTGCTACCACCATACACACACCTACCAGTCAACACTGGTGCTACCACCATACACACACCTACCAGTCAACACTTGTGCTACCACCATGCACACACCTACCAGTCAACACTGGTGCTACCACCATACACACACCTACCAGTCAACACTGGTGCTACCACCATGCACACACCTACCAGTCAACACTGGTGCTACCACCATACACACACCTACCAGTCAACACTGGTGCTACCACCATGCACACACCTACCAGTCAACACTGGTGCTACCACCATACACACACCTACCAGTCAACACTGGTGCTACCACCATACACACACCTACCAGTCAACACTGGTGCTACCACCATACACACACCTACCAGCCAACACTGGTGCTACCACCATGCACACACCTACCAGTCAACACTGGTGGTACCACCATACACACACCTACCAGTCAACACTGGTGCTACCACCATACACACACCTACCAGTCAACACTGGTGCTACCACCATACACACACCTACCAGTCAACACTGGTGCTACCACCATGCACACACCTACCAGTCAACACTGGTGCTACCACCATACACACACCTACCAGTCAACACTGGTGCTACCACCATACACACACCTACCAGTCAACACTGGTGCTACCACCATACACCTACCAGTCAACACTGGTGCTACCACCATACACACACCTACCAGTCAACACTGGTGCTACCACCATACACACACCTACCAGTCAACACTGGTGCTACCACCATACACACACCTACCAGTCAACACTGGTGCTACCACCATACACACACCTACCAGTCAACACTGGTGCTACCACCATACACACACCTACCAGTCAACACTGGTGCTACCACCATACTCACACCTACCAGTCAACACTGGTGCTACCACCATACACACACCTACCAGTCAACACTGGTGCTACCACCATACACACACCTACCAGTCAACACTGGTGCTACCACCATACACACACCTACCAGTCAACACTGGTGCTACCACCATACACCTACCAGTCAACACTGGTGCTACCACCATACACACACCTACCAGTCAACACTGGTGCTACCACCATACACACACCTACCAGTCAACACTGGTGCTACCACCATACACACACCTACCAGTCAACACTGGTGCTACCACCATACACACACCTACCAGTCAACACTGGTGCTACCACCATACACACACCTACCAGTCAACACTGGTGCTACCACCATACTCACACCTACCAGTCAACACTGGTGCTACCACCATACACACACCTACCAGTCAACACTGGTGCTACCACCATACACACATCTACCAGTCACAAGACCGGATATTAAGATAACCACCATATAAATAATAATAATAATAATAATAGTAATAATAATAATAATAATAATAATAATAATAATAATAATAATAATAATAATAATAATAATATATTTACTACAAGTACATGTACAAGGTATACAGACCATAGTTGACATCAGTGACATACCACTATATAGAAAGCCGGCTGTTATGCTGAACATTTCTCGCAAATTAGGTCAGTTTTGTCCCAGGATGCGACCCACACCAGTCCACTAACACCCAGGTACTCATTTTACTGATGGGTGAACATAGACAACCGGTGTAAAGAAACACGCCCAGTGTTTCTACCCTCGCCGGGAATCGAAGGCAGACCTTCGACGTGTGAAGCGAGAGCTTTAGCAATCAGGCCACGGGGCACCTGTTTTGTATTTTAACCACCACCCACAACCACCACCCACAACCACCACCACAACCACCACCACAACCACCACCACAACCACCACCACAACCACCACCACAACCACCACCACAACCATCACCACAACCACCACCACAACCATCACCACAACCACCACCACCACAACCACCACCACCACAACCACCACCATAATCACCACCACAACCATCACCCACAACCGCCACAACCACCACCACAACCACCACCACAACCACCACCACAATCACCACCCAGAATCACCACCCACAACCACCACCACAGCCATCACCACAACCACCACCCACCACCACCACAATCACCACCCACAACCACCATCCTCACGCACTGACTGCAACCCCAAACTTGATCCTGGTGAGAGCTCTTGTTCCAAAGAATTTGAGCTATCCCTCTCATGGATCAAACCTGATTACTTTCCAATCCCAGGGCTCTGTATGGCCCATATGGGTTTAGCACCTCCCCATAACAATAATAATAATTTTCAGTTTTTTTGAACTGTAATGTCCGCTTCTGGCAAGATAGTGATGGAGTGAATGATGGTGGAAGCGCTACTTCTTTTTTCGGGCGATCCTCGTTGGAAAACAGCCGATGTGTTAATAATATTAATAATAATAATAATAATCAAAATAACGTAGCTTCAGATAGGGTGTAAACTTGTACCATCAACAGAAGCAGCAACTAGGGAAGGATTAATTAGAATTTTTGTTAATTACTGAATCGCAAATCCCTGACGGCCCACAAGATTGGAAATCGCGCCTCCGACCCCATTTTTCCCGCCAATTCATTAGCAAAGACAAAGGGTCTGGGGGGGTTGGGCGCGGCGCTGATGTTTCAACTATTGCGGCAGTCGATGGTCTTGTGATGGAGTGTGTGTGTGTGTGTGTGTGTGTGTGTGTGTGTGTGTGTGTGTGTGTGTGTGTGTGTGTGTGTGTGTGTGTGTGTGTGTATTGTGTTGTGTGTGTGTGTGTATGTGTATTGTGTTGTGTGTGTGTGTGTGTGTGTGTATTGTGTTGTGTGTGTGTGTGTGTATTGTGTTGTGTGTGTGTGTATGTGTATTGTGTTGTGTGTGTGTGTGTGTGTGTGTGTGTGTGTGTGTGTGTGTGTGTGTGTGTGTGTGTGTGTGTGTGTGTGTGTGTGTGTGTGTGTGTATGTGTGTGTGTGTGTGTATTGTGTTGTGTATGTGTGTGTGTGTGTGTGTGTGTGTGTGTGTATGTGTGTGTGTATGTGTGTGTGTGTGTGTGTGTGTGTGTATGTGTGTGTATGTGTGTGTGTGTGTATGTGTGTGTGTGTGTGTGTGTGTGTGTGTGTGTGTGTGTGTGTGTGTGTATTGTGTTATGTGTGTGTGTGTGTGTGTGTGTGTGTGTATTGTGTTATGTGTGTGTGTGTGTAGGTACTAGTTGTTAAAGACATTTGTCGATATACACTTGGACTGTTTTGTGTATGTGTATACGCACCTACTTGATAATTAAGACACATGTGCAACAGTTAGGTATCTTCATTCGAAACATTCGCCTACACAGTAGGCTGCTTCAGTCGAGTACAGAAGAGTTTAGCAGAAGTAGTAGAGATGTGAAGACGATGTCATCAGTCCATCAACCTTGAAGGCGTAGTTTTGAGGTGGTCAGTCCATCAGCCTGGAGAAGAGTTTTGCTCCATAATCTGTAACAGTTTAAGCAACAGTATGGGGACATATACTGTTGGAAGGTGAGGTGTAGTTCACTATTAGAAGAAAGAGGGTAATCATTGAGAGGGCACATCCCTCTCAACTCCATCCCTTCTCACTTGTGAACTACACCTCACCTTCCGACAGTATATAAGTCTCCATACTGTTGCTTAAACTTTACACTGTTCCAGATTATGGAGCAAAACTCTTCTCCAGGCTGAGGGACTGACCACCTCAAAACTACGTCTTCAAGGTTGATGGACTGATGACATCGTCTTCACATCTCTACTACTTCTGCTAAACTCTTCTGTACTCGACTGAAGCAGCCTACTGTGTAGGCGAAACGTTTCGGAATAAAGATACGTAATTGTTGGATAAAGATCGCAATCAACAGGATTCGAAGCCACGTCAAGAAGCCTGGCAAGGTTCCCCAAGTGATGCTGTAGACCACTAGGCCACATATGCCCCCAAAATTGAGCAGCCTTGTTTAAAAGCCATGCTTCTTTCCCAGCCCGGGCACACCAGTGGTCCTGAAGCATATACATACATACATACATACATACATACATATATATATATATATATATATATATATATATATATATATATATATATATATATATATATATATATATATATATATATATATATATGCAATAAAATCACAGTAAACAGGTGATATAAAAATATGCAAAACAATCACTGTGAAAAAATAATGAACTTCCAAGCGCTTTCGTGACTGCTCACATTATCAAGGAACTATGGTAATGTGAGTAGTCACGAAAGCGCTTGGAATTTCACTATTCTTTCACAGTGGTTGTTTTAGACACACACACACACACACACACACACACACACACACACACACACACATATGTATATATATATATATATATATATATATATATATATATATATATATATATATATATATATATATATATATATATATATATATATATAATTTGCTAAAAGTAGTTTACGTCATATATTGGATCAGATATTTGGAAAAAGACAATAGCGTTGCCTCACCCAAACCAAAGAAAACAAGACGATGAAACAAGAAATAAAAAGACAAGCTGCCAAAATACCTCCTGGACGTAAGAAACGCAATTATTATTATTATAATCAAAGGGGAAGCGCTAAACCCGTAGGATTATGCAGCGCCCGGGGGGGGATGTGGAAGGCATTCAGGCTTAATTCAGGGAACTGGAGCACAGTTCCAATTCCCTAAATCAAGAGCCCCTCACCAACATCAAGGAACCTTCCATGAGGGGACAAGAAGCACAAATTTGGTAGAAAAACTGAAAAAGCTAATATTTCTCTGGGTAGCTGTTATGAAGGAAAAATCAGATATGATAACTATGAGGAAACAGATCAGAAACGATGCGAGGAAACAGAGAAAAAACAGTTTTGACTACCATTAAGAGGAAATCGAAAAAAGGTACTGAAAGCATGCTAGAAATATTTTTCTTTCCAAATCGTGATTGAATATCGGAATTCGTGAAGAATTAGACACGTGTGCAACATCTGGGAATCTTTATCTGTAGACGTTTTACCAACCAGTATCTTCATCAGTACAACATATGGACATAATGTGAAGAATTATGTACAAAAGATGAGGTAATCAGTCCCTCAGTCTTGGTGTTGGTGAAGACCACTGTAGTGTTGAAGGAAACTCCTTCAGGACTACGGTGGTCTTCACCATCTTCAAGACTGAGGGACTAATTACATAATCTTCTGTATATAATTCTTCACATTATGTCATTGTATTGATAAAGTCACTGGCTGGCGAAACGTCTACAAATAGAGATAGCCAGATGTTGCACACGTGTCTAATTCTTCATCTTCAGTGCACTACGTCTTGCCCTCCCTAACACCACTAACGATGGCAATTAAGCAGTTAAAGTTATATTGATAAGCAACTTCTGTGTTCGACAACCATTAAACTTGATTTCCTGAGGCTAAAATATCTTGGCGTCCCCCGGGACTCTCAGGAATCAATCAATCTCGCAGCTTCCAGATAAAAATTCACGTTAATCTCCCTGCTGGCGCTACTATAATCAGAGGCTAAGATTACTGTCTGGCCTCTTAGAATACGCTTGATAAGTTCACGCTCAAGTGTTCCAAGGGAGCCTACTGAAGCTGGAACCCTCAAGGGAGGTTCCAGGGGGGACCTACTGAACCTGGACCTCTCAAGGGAGGTTCCAGGGGGGATCTACTGAACCTGGTCTCCTCAAGGGAGGTTCCAGGGAGGAACCTACTGAACCTGGACCTCTCAAGGGTGGTTCCAGGGGCACCTATCGAACCTGGACCCCTCAAGGGAGGTTCCGGGTGGAACTTACTGAAGCTGGACCTCTCAAGGGAGGTTCCGAAGTAAACCTACTGAAGCTGGACCTCTCAAGGGAGGTTCCAGGGAGGAACCTACTGAACCTGAACCTCTCAAGGGTGGTTCCAGGGGCACCTATCGAACCTGGACCCCTCAAGGGAGGTTCCGGGGGGAACTTACTGAAGCTGGACCTCTCAAGGGAGGTTCCGAAGGGAACCTACTGAAGCTGGACCTCTCAAGGGAGGTTCCAGGGGGGACCTACTTAACCTTGACCTCTCAAGGGGGGCTGTTAATCTAAGGAATTGAACCTGTGCTCAAATTTCTTAAATCGGGTCTTGAATATCTTCCATTTCCTCCCAGGCGCTGTGTGACCCTGTGGGTTTAGCGCTTCCTCCATGAAAGCGATAATACTGAATCTGGAGTATTGCATCGTGTTACAGGCAGGTGTTGCGATGCGTTACAAACAAGTGTTGCGACGTGTTGGAACGTGCTGCAGGCGAGTGCTGCAACTTGTTACAGGCATGTGTTACAACGTGTTACAAGTAAGTGTTGCGATGTGTTACGTGTTGCAAGCAAGTGTTGCAACGTGTGATGGTGTTCCACTGGGAGGAGTTTCTTCACATTACAGGAAGCAAAACCCCGTTAATGAGATGCAGTATGCGGTTTACGACATTTTATTGAGAATAGCTATAACATAAAGAGCATTTTGTGTGGTTTAGAAAGACACGTAAGCAAACACTATAACATATTTATTAGAAAACGTTTCGGTCCTGGGACCTTGATCACGGTCCCAGGACCGAAACGTTTTCTAATAAATATATTATAGTGTTTGCTTACGTGTCTTTCTAAACCAACTTGTCGGTATTTATTACCAAGGTTTATTCCAGCATTTTGTGTAAGCATACTTGTTGGTGTATAGTGTAAAGCCATTGATATGCGAAATAAAAATGGCTTAGAGCAGAAGTTGGCGAATTTTTTGGGTATTGTCCCTTTTACATTATTGCCAACCTAAGAAATGGTCCCTACAAATTACATTTTTAATTTTATTAAGGAACTAAAAATTATTTGTTTGAAAAATCTGACTTTCATCATTTGCCTCAATTTTATTTACATGTTTATTGAGATTTTATTATCACCGATATTTTAATTTTTACCCCATTTGGGGTAATTTACCCATTTCCCAACCTAGGGCTTAGAGCAAGGATGTCTCTGATGTTTCTGATGTCTCTGATGTCTCTTATGTCTCTGATGTTTCTGATGTCTCTGATGTTTCTGATGTCTCTGATGTCTCTGATGTTTCTGATGTCTCTGATGTTTCTGATGTCTCTGATGTCTCTTATGTCTCTGATGTTTCTGATGTCTCTGATGTTTCTGATGTCTCTGATGTCTCTGATGTTTCTGATGTCTCTGATGTTTCTGATGTCTCTGATGTCTCTGATGTTTCTGATGTCTCTGATGTCTCTGATGTTTCTGATGTCTCTGATGTTTCTGATGTCTCTAATGTTTCTGATGTCTCTGATGTTTCTGATGTCTCTGATGTTTCTGATGTCTCTGATGTTTCTGATGTCTCTGATGTTTCTGATGTCTCTGATGTTTCTGATGTCTCTGATGTTTCTGATGTCTCTGATGTTTCTGATGTCTCTGATGTTTCTGATGTCTCTAATGTTTCTGATGTCTCTAATGTTTCTGATGTCTCTGATGTTTCTGATGTCTCTGATGTTTCTGATGTCTCTAATGTTTCTGATGTCTCTGATGTCTCTGATGTCTCTGATGTTTCTGATGTCTCTGATGTTTCTGATGTCTCTGATGTTTCTGATGTCTCTGATGTCTCTGATGTTTCTGATGTCTCTGATGTCTCTGATGTCTCAGATGTCTCTGATGTTTCTGATGTCTCTGATGTTTCTGATGTCTCTGATGTTTCTGATGTTTCTGATGTCTCTGATGTTTCTGATGTCTCTAATGTTTCTGATGTCTCTGATGTTTCTGATGTCTCTAATGTTTCTGATGTCTCTTATGTCTCTGATGTCTCTGATGTCTCAGATGTCTCTGATGTCTTTCAGCAGGACAGATGAAGGTTGTCTGATGTTGTTGAGAGAGAATCAGATTATTTTGAGTAGCTATTCCAGTAGCGAGTAAATTCCACATTATGCAACGTTGATAAAACCTCCAAATTGTGTTGAGGTGTTCCTGGGTGTATTGAAGTGTTCCTGGGTGTATTGAAGTGTTCCTGGGTGTATTGAAGTGTTCCTGGGTGTGTTGAAGTGTTCCTGGGTGTGTTGAAGTGTTCCTGGGTGTATTGAAGTGTTCCTGGGTGTATTGAAGTGTTCCTGGGTGTGTTGAAGTGTTCCTGGGTGTATTGAAGTGTTCCTGGGTGTATTGAGGTGTTCCTGGGTGTATTGAAGTGTTCATGGGTGTATTGAAGTGTTCATGGGTGTATTGAAGTGTTCCTGGGTGTATTGAAGTGTTCCTGGGTGTATTGAAGTGTTCCTGGGTGTATTGAAGTGTTCCTGGGTGTATTGAGGTGTTCCTGGGTGTATTGAAGTGTTCATGGGTGTATTGAAGTGTTCCTGGGTGTATTGAAGTGTTCCTGGGTGTATTGAAGTGTTCATGGGTGTATTGAAGTGTTCATGGGTGTATTGAAGTGTTCCTGGGTGTATTGAGGTGTTCCTGGGTGTGTTGAGGTGTTCCTGGGTGTATTGAAGTGTTCCTGGGTGTATTGAGGTGTTCCTGGGTGTGCTGAGGTGTTCCTGGGTGTATTGAAGTGTTCCTGGGTGTATTGAAGTGTTCCTGGGTGCATTGAGGTGTTCCTGGGTGCATTGAAGTGTTCCTGGGTGCATTGAGGTGTTCCTGGGTGCATTGAAGTGTTCCTGGGTGCATTGAGGTGTTCCTGGGTGCATTGAGGTGTTCCTGGGTGCATTGAGGTGTTCCTGGGTGCATTGAGGTGTTCCTGGGTGCATTGAGGTGTTCCTGGGTGCATTGAGGTGTTCCTGGGTGCATTGAGGTGTTCCTGGGTGCATTGAGGTGTTCCTGGGTGCATTGAAGTGTTCCTGGGTGTATTGAAGTGTTCCTGGGTGCATTGAGGTGTTCCTGGGTGCATTGAGGTGTTCCTGGGTGCATTGAAGTGTTCCTGGGTGTATTGAAGTGTTCCTGGGTGCATTGAGGTGTTCCTGGGTGCATTGAGGTGTTCCTGGGTGCATTGAGGTGTTCCTGGGTGCATTGAGGTGTTCCTGGGTGCATTGAGGTGTTCCTGGGTGCATTGAGGTGTTCCTGGGTGCATTGAGGTGTTCCTGGGTGCATTGAAGTGTTCCTGGGTGCATTGAGGTGTTGCTGGGTGCATTGAGGTGTTCCAGGGTGCATTGAGGTGTTCCTGGGTGCATTGAGGTGTTCCTGGGTGCATTGAGGTGTTCCTGGGTGCATTGAGGTGTTCCTGGGTGCATTGAGGTGTTCCTGGGTGCATTGAGGTGTTCCTGGGTGCATTGAGGTGTTCCTGGGTGTATTGAGGTGTTCCTGGGTGCATTGAGGTGTTCCTGGGTGCATTGAGGTGTTCCTGCGTGCATTGAGGTGTTCCTGGGTGCATTGAGGTGTTCCTGGGTGCATTGAGGTGTTCCTGGGTGCATTGAGGTGTTCCTGGGTGTATTGAGGTGTTCCTGGGTATATTGAGGTGTTCCTTGGTGCATTGAGGTGTTCCTGGGTGCATTGAGGTGTTCCTGGGTGCATTGAGGTGTTCCTGTGTGCATTGAGGTGTTCCTGGGTGCATTGAGGTGTTCCTGGGTGTATTGAGGTGTTCCTGGGTGTATTGAGGTGTTCCTGGGTATATTGAGGTGTTCCTGGGTGTATTGAGGTGTTCCTGGGTCTATTGAGGTGTTCCTGAGGTGGTCCTGGGTGCATTGAGGTGTTCCTGGGTGCATTGAGGTGTTCCTGGGTGTATTGAGGTGTTCCTGGGTGTATTGAGGTGTTCCTGGGTATATTGAGGTGTTCCTGGGTGTATTGAGGTGTTCCTGGGTGTATTGAGGTGTTCCTGGGTGTATTGAGGTGTTCCTGGGTATGTTGAGGTGTTCCTGGGTGTATTGAGGTGTTCCTGGGTGTATTGAGGTGTTCCTGGGTGTATTGAGGTGTTCCTGGGTGTGTTGAGGTTGATTGAGTGTTCCTGGGTGTATTGAGGTGTTCCTGAGAGTGTTCCTTGGTGTATTGAGGTGTTCCTGGGTGTATTGAGGTGTTCCTGGGTGTATTGAGGTGTTCCTGGGTGTATTGAGGTGTTCCTGGGTATGTTGAGGTGTTCCTGGGTGTATTGAGGTGTTCCTGGGTGTATTGAGGTGTTCCTGGGTATATTGAGGTGTTCCTGGGTGTATTGAGGTCCTGCATTCCAGCATAACTCAGCGAGTGAAGGAGCTTTTAAAGACTGGAGTTCCAGAGTGTATTGAGGTGGAATATTCAAGATAATTCAACAGGTGAAACAGCCTTGACAGACAGTTCCATGGGGTATTGAGGTGAAATGTTGTTCCAGTGTAACTCAGCGAGTGAAGGTGTAAAAAACTTTAGTTGGGATACTCCAGGATAACACACGGGGAAAGTGTTAGGAGAAGAATGTTCCAGGCTATCTTGTTATGTTGGGATACTCCAGGAAAACACAAGGGGAAAGCTTTAAGATAAGGATGTTCCAGGCTATCTTGTTAAGTTGGGATACTCCAGGAAAACACAAGGGGAAAGCTTTAAGATAAGGATGTTCCAGGCTATCTTGTTATGTTGGGATACTCCAGGAAAACACAAGGGGAAAGCTTTAAGATAAGGATGTTCCAGGCTATCTTGTTAAGTTGGGATACTCCAGGAAAACACACGGGGAAAGCTTTAAGATAAGGATGTTCCAGGCTATCTTGTTATGTTGGGATACTCCAGGAAAACACAAGGGGAAAGCTTTAAGATAAGGATGTTCCAGGCTATCTTGTTAAGTTGGGATACTCCAGGAAAACACACGGGGAAAGCTTTAAGATAAGGATGTTCCAGGCTATCTTGTTATGTTGGGATACTCCAGGATAACACACTGGAGGAGAGACTGAAGGGTTTTCCAGGCTGTGTTGACATGGAATACAATACACTACAAACACAGCGAGTGAAAGAGACTTGAGTGGAAGGTGTTCCAGGCTGTTGCCTCGAAAGAGAGAAAGTTTAGATAGGGTTGTAGGTTGTTATCCTGGATGGCAGGGAATTTTAAATTGTCATTGTAAGGTATTGTTTCAAGTGTTGGTGGTGCTCGTCTGGTGTGTGCTCGTCTGGTGTGTGCTCGTCTGGTGTGTACTCAACCTGGTGGTGCTCGTCTGGTGTGTGCTCAACCTGGTGGTGCTCGTCTGGTGTGTGCTCACCTGGTGGTGCTCGTCTGGTGTGTGCTCACCTGGTGGTGCTCGTCTGGTGTGTGTTCACCTGGTGGTGTTCGTCTGGTGTGTGCTCACCTGGTGGTGCTCGTCTGGTGTGTGCTCGTCTGGTGTGTGCTCGTCTGGTGTGTGCTCGTCTGGTGTGTGCTCGTCTGGTGTGTGCTCGTCTGGTGTGTGCTCGTCTGGTGTGTGCTCGTCTGGTGTGTGCTCGTCTGGTGTGTGCTCACCTGGTGTGTACTCAACCTGGTGGTGCTCGTCTGGTGTGTGCTCAGCTGGTGGTGCTCGTCTGGTGTGTGCTCGTCTGGTGTGTGCTCGTCTGGTGTGTACTCAACCTGGTGGTGCTCGTCTGGTGTGTGCTCACCTGGTG
>NC_091385.1:4139467-4161967 GCF_038502225.1 Cherax quadricarinatus | reverse complement strand
CTGTCTGGGCTCTGAAGGATGGGTCGGGAGGTACTGTGTCTGGGCTCTGAAGGATGGGTCGGGAGGTACTGTGTCTGGGCTCTTAAGGATGGGTCGGGAGGTACTGTGTCTGGGCTCTGAAGGATGGGTCGGGAGGTAGTAATTCTGAAGGTGGAAGTACAATGCCTGTACTCTGAAGGATGGGTGGTAATGCAGTTTTGGAGGTAGAAAGTACAGTGGCTGTACCCTGAAGGACGGGAGGTAATGCAGTTTTGGAGGTAGAAAGTACAGTGGCTGTACCCTGAAGGACGGGAGGTAATGCAGTTTTGGAGGTAGAAAGTACAGTGACTGTAATTTGAAGAAGGCGACAGGATGTTGAATTTTTGGAGGTGGAAGTACAGTGGCTGTGCTCTGAAGGCTGGGAAAGAAGGTAACAGTTCTGGAAGAAGGAAATACGGTGTCTAAACTATGAAGGGTGTTGCAGTTCAGAGAGTCATGTGGCTTGATAAGATAAGATAAGATTTCGTTCGGATTTTTAACCCCAGAGGGTTAGCCACCCAGGATAACCCAAGAATGTCAGTGCGTCATCGAGGACTATCTAACTTATTTCCATTGGGGTCCTTAATCTTGTCCCCCAGGATGCGATCCACACCAGTCGACTTACACCCAGGTACCTATTTGCTGCTAGGTGAACAGGACAACAGGTGTAAGGAAACGCTTGTGCTGTCTGCACTCCTCTGGCAAGACAGCTGTTGAACGAAAGATGGTAATGTTTCTTTTTTTGAATCATTTGTTTACTAGGCCAAAAGAGGGATGGCAAAAACGGGGATATTTACACAAGTGTTGTTTAAACAGCAGTGTTATTTATACCGTGTTATTTTCACCATGTTATTTTGACTGTGTTATTAACGCCTTGTTATTAACTCCCACGTTTATTCCAATGTTATTTAAACCGTGTTTACACAACAGTGTTGCTTATTTCTCCATGTGTTAAACAAGAAATTCATTAAACAAATAACCCGCACATAGAAGAGAGGAGCTTACGACGACGTTTCGGACCGACTTGGGCCGTTAACAAGTGTGTAAATGGTCCAAGTCGGACTGAAACGTCGTTGTAAGCTTCTCCCGTGTGCGGGTTATTTGTGCATCGTTCCAGTCACCGTATTTGGAATTTTGGTTCTTCAAGGAATATAAAATTCCAGAGAAATACACGGGCACATCAAGCGCAAAGATCGATTATTATTATGTTAATCAAGGGGAAACGCTAAACCCGGAGGATTATACAGCGCCTGGGGGGAATGTGGAAGGCATTTAGGCTTAATTCGGGGAACTGGAGCACAGATCCAATTCCCTAAATCAAGAGCCCCTCACCAACATCAAGGAACCTTCCTTGAGGGGTCGCAAAGATCGAAACCTCTGTATGAGGGCGTATATACAGGCATACACGGCTCTAAGTTCGGCTGTGGCGTGCGTAGTTTTTCACGACGGTATAGTATACGATTCATGTTGGTATTGGTACTGAAGGCTCAGTCATAGTTTGTGTTGCACTTGATGGTAGTTTCCCGAGTATGGCTGTTACCTCTGGTTTGGTCTCTCAGGTCACCTGCTTCACGTGGACACATACACATAGAGAAGATTTGTTTTCCTGAAAGAAATAGTTCTCTCTCTCTCTCTCTCTCTCTCTCTCTCTCTCTCCCCTCAAGGCAGGTTCCTTGATGTTGGTGAGGGGCTCTTGATTTAGGGAATTGGATCTGTGCTCCAGTTCCCCGAATTAAACCTGAATGCCTTACATCCCCCCAGGCGCTGTATAATCCTCCGGGTTTAGCTTCCCCCTTGTTATAATAACCTCTCTCTCTCTCTCTCTCTCTCTCTCTCTCTCTCTCTCTCTCTCTCTCTCTCTCTCTCTCTCTCTCTCTCTCTCTCTAACCTAACCTAACTAAACTTAACTTAATCTATCCTAACCTAACCAAACTGATGTAACTCAAGAGTTTTAAGACAAACTAACCCAACTAAACATAACCTAAATAATGTATATCAAGAAATTTAAAACTAACTAAACCAAACCTAACTTATTCTAACTAAACCAAACCTAACTTAAACTAACTAAACCAAACCTAACTTAAAGTAACTAAACCAAACCTAACTTAAACTAACTAAACCAAACCTAACTTAAACTAACTAAACCAAACCTAACTTATTCTAATAAACTAACTTAAACCAAACCTAAACCTTAAACTCTAACTAAAGAAACCTAACCTAAACCTGACTAAACCTAACAAACTGCTAAACCAACCTAAACCAAACTAAACCAAACCTTAAACTTAAATGACTAAATCCGTACAAACCTAACCAAACCTAACTTAAACTGACTAAACCAAACCTAACTTAAACTGACTAAACCAAACCTAACTTAAACTGACTAAACCAAACCTAACTTAAACTGACTAAACCAAACCTAACTTAAACTGACTAAACCAAACCTAACTTAAACTGACTAAATCAAGCCTAACTTAAACTGACTAAATCAAACCTAACTTAAATAACGGTGATAAAGAAAGTTGATTTGAACCTTGGATGTTCTTACATAAATCTCTCTTATTATTTAGTCTTATATTATTTTTCTTGTGTCCTCAAATTCTTTGTTTATTCTTAATTATTCCTTCGTTATTTTTTCTGTTTTGAAACATTTTAAAAGTCTTTTTCGCAGTAATTTCCTTTTTTTTTTATTTGTTTGCTTATTGTAAAAAAATATTTTTTTTTAATTAACATTTTCTCGTCTTTCTGTTATTCTTTTTTTTTAATTTAGCCATTTTGATTTTACGATTTATGAGTATCGTATTTTTAATAAATCATTGAACTGGTGATTACATTTTTCACGTTACATTTTTCACGTTACATTTTTCACGTTACATTTTTCACGTTACATTTTTCACGTTACATTTTTCACGTTACATTTTTCACGTTACATTTTTCACGTTACATTTTTCACGTTACATTTTCCAAAACAGAGTTGTATTTTGTTTTATAATTGGTGCATAAAACAAAAAATAAAACGTGTATTTTTATTTACAAAAAAGATGTATTTTTAGTTATTTACAAGAATGTGTTGAAGATGGTTTAAAATACCGACGAGTTGATGATTGAGAGTCATGTGCAACACTTGGGTGTCTGGAGCTAGAACTCACAGGTAAGGCCCACTAGGGGTGGGTCCTTATCTGTGGTGGGTCCTTACCTGTGGTGGGTTCTTAACTGTGGTGGGTCCTTAACTATGGTGGGTCCTTAACTGTGGTGGGTCCTTACCTGTTGTGGGTCCTTACCTATGGTGGGTCCTTAACTGTGGTGGGTCCTTACCTGTTGTGGGTCCTTACCTATGGTGGGTCCTTAACTGTGGTGGGTCCTTACTTGTGGGTTCTTAACTGTGGTGGGTCCTTAACTGTGGTGGGTCCTTACCTATGGTGGGTCCTTAACTGTGGTGGGTTCTTACCTGTGGTGGGTCCTTACCTATGGTGGGTCCTTACCTATGGTGGGTTATTACTTATGGTGGGTCCTTACCTATGGTGGGTCCTTAACTGTGGTGGGTTCTTACCTGTGGTGGGTTCTTACCTATGGTGGGTCCTTACCTATGGTGGGTCCTTACCTATGATGGGTCCTTACCTATGGTGGGGGAAAGGAAAGAACTACAGAGAAAGAAGAATAGGTATCTGTATTGCCTCTGTATTTGACTGAAGACGTCTGGAAATAAATGGTATAAAATACCGATACAATGGAAACAAACACATAAGCAGTATAATGTGACCCTTTATTGACAACGCATCGCCCACACAGTGGTCTTTATCAAGTAACAAACATATCTACTTGTGACTTGATTAATCCCACTGTGTGGGCGAAACGTTGTCAATAGAGGATCACATTATATTGCTTATGTGTTTGTGTTTCCACTGAGGAAGTCTGCTGTGTAGGCGAAACGTAATATATTATCTTTATCAGTACATGTACAAGGTATACCAGTACATGTACAAGGTATACCAGTACATGTACAAGGTATACCAGTACATGTACAAGGTATACCAGTACATGTACAAGGTATACCAGCACATGTACAAGGTATACCAGTACATGTACAAGGTATACCAGTACATGTACAAGGTATACCAGTACATGTACAAGGTATACCAGTACATGTACAAGGTATACCAGTACATGTACAAGGTATACCAGTACATGTACAAGGTGTACCAGTACATGTACAAGGTATACCAGTACATGTACAAGGTATACCAGTACATGTACAAGGTATACCAGTACATGTACAAGGTATACCAGTACATGTACAAGGTATACAGTCCATAGCTGACATATACCAGTACATGTACAAGGTATACCAGTACTATATAGAAAGGTATACCGGTTGTTATGCTGAGCATTTCCCACAAATTAGGTCAGTTTACATGTACAAGGTATACCAGTACATGTACAAGGTATACCAGTACATGTACAAGGTATACAGTCCATAGCTGACATCAGTGACATACTACTATATAGAAAGCCGGTTGTTATGCTGAGCATTTCCCACAAATTAGGTCAGTTTTGTCCCAGGATGCGACCCACACCAGTCCACTAACACCCAGGTACCTATTATTACTGTTGGGTGCACATAGACAACCGGTGTAAGGAAACACGTCCAATGTTTCTACCCTCGCACGGGAATCGATCCCGGACGCTCAGCGTGTGAAGGAAGAGATTTTTGCCACCAGGCCCACAATGCCACAATAAAGGTACCCAATTGTTGCACATGTGTCTTAATCACCAGGTGTAGAGTCAGACACTATATTATACATAGGACTGTTGTTTATCTTTAGTTTTTTTTATCATAGAGAACCTGTGTGGTTTAATTTTGGTTTTTATGTGATGAAAAACCAAGCGTCGCATCTTGTAATGCGTTCACATATTACTGGGTTGACAGGTAAGCCAGTAGAAGGGCTCAGCCAAGCGACCATAACCTACACTGAGCGACTCATAATGACTATGACTCGCATCAACAATAGTGTTCTGTCTTTTTTTTCTGACATAAAATACAACCACCGAACAACGCATCATTATATACACCAAGAAGTTGTATTTCCTAGTGTATGTATTCTGAGAGTATACTTTAAACTCTTTAAGTGATTAAAGTATTATTGACTGGTAATCATACATACAATAATCATACAGCAATCATAAATACAATAATCATACATACTGACTATACAATAATCATACATACTGACTAACCAATAATCATACATACTGACTATACAGTAATCATACATACTGACTAAACAATAATCATACATACTGACTAAACAATAATCATACATACTGACTATACAATAATCACACGTACTGACTAACCAATAATCACACATACTGACTAACCAATAATCATACATACTGACTATACAATAATCATACTTACTGAAAGATGTATATCTCTCTTGGTGTATATACAGCACTTTGTAGAGAGAGAGCCTCTGGTATTTGCTTACAAAAATATACATTACTTGGGTCATACAAACAATATAAATTCATTGTTACATAATTTTCGCTGCAATAAGTGCGAAATTTACTGTGGCAAGTTGCTGTAAGTGTTGATATATATAAACTTGAACGTTCCTAAGTTGAAGACAACTTGTATTAAAGTTCCGGTAACTTACAAAGATGTACAATATCACTAAGTTGTTTACAGAGTTATTAGTAACACTGGTAGATTATTAGTGGGAGGTGATGAATAACACTGGTAGATTATTAGTAGTAGTTGATGAATAACACTGGTAGATTATTAGTGGTAGTTGATGAATAACACTGGTAGATTATTAGTGGTAGTTGATGAATAACACTGGTAGATTATTAGTGGTAGTTGATGAATAACACTGGTAGATTATTAGTGGGAGGTGATGAATAACACTGGTAGATTATTAGTAGTAGTTGATGAATAACACTGGTAGATTATTAGTGGTAGTTGATGAATAACACTGGTAGATGAATAACACTGGTAGATGAATATAACTGGTAGATGAATAACACTGGTACATGAATAACACTGGTAGATTATTAGTGGTAGTTGATGAATAACACTGGTAGATTATTAGTGGGAGTTGATGAATAACACCGGTAGATTATTAGTGGTAGTTGATGAATAACACTGGTAGATTATTAGTGGTACTTGATGAATAACACTGGTAGATTATTAGTGGGAGTTGATGAATAACACTGGTAGATTATTAGTGGTAGTTGATGAATAACACTGGTAGATTATTAGTGGGAGTTGATGAATAACACCGGTAGATTATTAGTGGTAGTTGATGAATAACACTGGTAGATTATTAGTGGTAGTTGATGAATAACACTGGTAGATTATTAGTGGGAGTTGATGAATAACACTGGTAGATTATTAGTGGTAGTTGATGAATAACACTGGTAGATGAATAACACTGGTAGATGAATATAACTGGTAGATGAATAACACTGGTAGATGAATAACACTGGTAGATTATTAGTGGTAGTTGATGAATAACACTGGTAGATTATTAGTGGTAGTTGATGAATAACACTGGTAGATTATTAGTGGTAGTTGATGAATAACACTGGTAGATTATTAGTGGTAGTTGATGAATAACACTGGTAGATTATTAGTGGTAGTTGATGAATAACACTGGTAGATTATTAGTGGTAGTTGATGAATAACCCTGGTAGATTATTAGTGGTAGTTGATGAATAACACTGGTAGATTATTAGTGGTAGTTGATGAATAACACTGGTAGATTATTAGTGGTAGTTGATGAATAACACTGGTAGATTATTAGTGGTAGTTGATGAATAACACTGGTAGACTATTAGTGGTAGTTGATGAATAACACTGGTAGATGAATAACACTGGTAGATGAATATAACTGGTAGATGAATAACACTGGTAGATGAATAACACTGGTAGATTATTAGTGGTAGTTGATGAATAACACTGGTAGATTATTAGTGGTAGTTGATGAATAACACTGGTAGATTATTAGTGGTAGTTGATGAATAACACTGGTAGATTATTAGTGGTAGTTGATGAATAACACTGGTAGATGAATAACACTGGTAGATGAATATAACTGGTAGATGAATAACACTGGTAGATGAATAACACTGGTAGATTATTAGTGGTAGTTGATGAATAACACTGGTAGATTATTAGTGGTAGTTGATGAATAACACTGGTAGATTATTAGTGGTAGTTGATGAATAACACTGGTAGATTATTAGTGGTAGTTGATGAATAACACTGGTAGATGAATAACACTGGTAGATGAATATAACTGGTAGATGAATAACACTGGTAGATGAATAACACTGGTAGATTATTAGTGGTAGTTGATGAATAACACTGGTAGATTATTAGTGGTAGTTGATGAATAACACTGGTAGATTATTAGTGGTAGTTGATGAATAACACTGGTAGATTATTAGTGGTAGTTGATAAATAACACTGGTAGATTATTAGTGGTAGTTGATGAATAACACTGGTAGATTATTAGTGGTAGTTGATGAATAACACTGGTAGATTATTAGTGGTAGTTGATGAATAACACTGGTAGATTATTAGTGGTAGTTGATGAATAACACTGGTAGATGAATAACACTGGTAGATGAATAACACTGGTAGATTATTAGTGGTAGTTGATGAATAACACTGGTAGATGAATAACACTGGTAGATTATTAGTGGTAGCTGATGAATAACACTGGTAGATGAATAACACTGGTAGATGAATAACACTGGTAGATGAATAACACTGGTAGATGAATAACACTGGTAGATGAATAACACTGGTAGATGAATAACACTGGTAGATGAATAACACTGGTAGATGAATAACACTGGTAGATGAATAACACTGGTAGATGAATAACACTGGTAGATGAATAACAATGGTAGATGAATAACAATGGTAGATGAATAACACTGGTAGATGAATAACACTGGTAGATGAATAACTCTGGTAGATGAATAACAATGGTAGATGAATAACACTGGTAGATGAATAACACTGGTAGATGAATAACACTGGTAGATGAATAACACTGGTAGATGAATAACACTGGTAGATGAATAACACTGGTAGCTGAATAACACTGGTAGATGAATAACACTGGTAGATAAATAACACTGGTAGATGAATAACTGGTAGATGAATAACTCTGGTAGATGAATAACACTGGTAAATGAATAACACTGGTAGATGAATAACACTGGTAAATGAATAACACTGGTAGATGAATAACACTGGTAGACGAATAACACTGGTAGATGAATAACTCTGGTAGATGAATAACATTGGTAGATGAATAACACTGGTAGATGAATAACTCTGGTAGATGAATAACATTGGTAGATGAATAACATTGGTAGATGAATAACACTGGTAGATGAATAACACTGGTAGATGAATAACACTGGTAGATGAATAACACTGGTATATGAATAACACTGGTAGATGAATAACAGTAGATGAATAACACTCGTAGATGAATAACACTCGTGCATGAGTAACAGTAGATGAATAACACTGGTAGATGAATAACACTTGTAGATGAATATCAATGGTAGCTGAATAACACTGGTAGATGAATAACACTTGTAGATGAATAACACTGGTAGATGAATAAATCTGGTAGATGAATAACTCTGGTAGATGAATAACACTGGTAGATGAATAACACTGGTAGATAATTAACACTGGTAGATGAATAACTGGTAGATGAATAACTCTGGTAGATGAATAACACTGGTAGATGAATAACACTGGTAGATGAATAACACTGGTAGATGAATAACTCTGGTAGATGAATAACACTGGTAGATGAATAACACTGGTAGATAAATAACACTGGTAGATGAATAACTGGTAGATGAATAACTCTGGTAGATGAATAACACTGGTAGATGAATAACACTGGTAGATGAATAACACTGGTAGATGAATAACACTGGTATATGAATAACACTGGTAGATGAATAACAGTAGATGAATAACACTCGTAGATGAATAACACTCGTGCATGAGTAACAGTAGATGAATAACACTCGTAGATGAATAACTGGTTCATGAATAACTGGTAAATGAATAATGGTAGATGTATAACTCTGGTAGATGAATAACACTGGTAGATGAATAACACTGGTAGATGAATAACACTGGTAGATGAATAACACTGGTAGATGAATAACACTGGTAGATGAGTAACACTGGTAGATGAATAACACTGGTAGATGAATATCACTGGTAGATGAATAACACTGGTAGATGAGTAACACTGGTAGATGAGTAACACTGGTAGATGAATAACACTGGTAGATGAATATCACTGGTATATGAATAACACTGGTAGATGAATAACACTGGTAGATGAGTAACTCTGGTATATGAATAACACTGGTAGATGAATAACACTGGTAGATGAATAACACTGGTAGATTAATAACACTGGTAGATGAATAACACTGGTAGATTAATAACACTGGTAGATGAATAACACTGGTAGATGAATATCACTGGTATATGAATAACACTGGTAGATGAATATCACTGGTATATGAATAAAGGTATATGTATAAAGGCAAAGGGGATAAAAGAGAGTGCAAAAATTATAGGGGGATAAGTCTGTTGAGTGTACCTGGTAAAGTGTATGGTAGAGTTATAATTGAAAGAATTAAGAGTAAGACGGAGAATAGGATAGCAGATGAACAAGGAGGCTTTAGGAAAGGTAGGGGGTGTGTGGACCAGGTGTTTACAGTGAAACATATAAGTGAACAGTATTTAGATAAGGCTAAAGAGGTCTTTGTGGCATTTATGGATTTGGAAAAGGCATATGACAGGGTGGATAGGGGGGCAATGTGGCAGATGTTGCAAGTGTATGGTGTAGGAGGTAGGTTACTGAAAGCAGTGAAGAGTTTTTACGAGGATAGTGAGGCTCAAGTTAGAGTATGTAGGAAAGAAGGAAATTTTTTCCCAGTAAAGGTAGGCCTTAGACAAGGATGTGTGATGTCACCGTGGTTGTTTAATATATTTATAGATGGGGTTGTAAGAGAAGTAAATGCGAGGGTCTTGGCAAGAGGCGTGGAGTTAAAAGACAAAGAATCACACACAAAGTGGGAGTTGTCACAGCTGCTCTTTGCTGATGACACTGTGCTCTTGGGAGATTCTGAAGAGAAGTTGCAGAGATTGGTGGATGAATTTGGTAGGGTGTGCAAAAGAAGAAAATTAAAGGTGAATACAGGAAAGAGTAAGGTTATGAGGATAACAAAAAGATTAGGTGATGAAAGATTGAATATCAGATTGGAGGGAGAGAGTATGGAGGAGGTGAATGTATTCAGATATTTGGGAGTGGACGTGTCAGCGGATGGGTCTATGAAAGATGAGGTGAATCATAGAATTGATGAGGGAAAAAGAGTGAGTGGTGCACTTAGGAGTCTGTGGAGACAAAGAACTTTGTCCTTGGAGGCAAAGAGGGGAATGTATGAGAGTATAGTTTTACCAACGCTCTTATATGGGTGTGAAGCGTGGGTGATGAATGTTGCAGCGAGGAGAAGGCTGGAGGCAGTGGAGATGTCATGTCTGAGGGCAATGTGTGGTGTGAATATAATGCAGAGAATTCGTAGTTTGGAAGTTAGGAGGAGGTGCGGGATTACCAAAACTGTTGTCCAGAGGGCTGAGGAAGGGTTGTTGAGGTGGTTCGGACATGTAGAGAGAATGGAGCGAAACAGAATGACTTCAAGAGTGTATCAGTCTGTAGTGGAAGGAAGGCGGGGTAGGGGTCGGCCTAGGAAGGGTTGGAGGGAGGGGGTAAAGGAGGTTTTGTGTGCGAGGGGCTTGGACTTCCAGCAGGCATGCGTGAGCGTGTTTGATAGGAGTGAATGGAGACAAATGGTTTTTAATACTTGACGTGCTGTTGGAGTGTGAGCAAAGTAACATTTATGAAGGGATTCAGGGAAACCGGCAGGCCGGACTTGAGTCCTGGAGATGGGAAGTACAGTGCCTGCACTCTGAAGGAGGGGTGTTAATGTTGCAGTTTAAAAACTGTAGTGTAAAGCACCCTTCTGGCAAGACAGTGATGGAGTGAATGATGGTGAAAGTTTTTCTTTTTCGGGCCACCCTGCCTTGGTGGGAATCGGCCGGTGTGATAATAAAAAAAAAAAAAATAAAAAATATGAATAACACTGGTAGATGAATAACACTGGTAGATGAGTAACTCTGGTATATGAATAACACTGGTAGATGAATAACACTGGTAGATGAATAACACTGGTAGATGAATAACACTGGTATATGAATAACACTGGTAGATGAATATCATTGGTAGATGAGTAACACTGGTAGATGAATAACTTCTATGAGTCATTACTCACACTTGTACGTGACATAACTGTTATAATGGTCTTGAAAAAATCTGGAAAAAAAAAATATTTGCGTTACGGGTTTGAAAGTCAGACAACAATCATTATTTTAATATTTGAAAAATATTTTGGAATTGCGAAAGAATTCAGTAAAAATCTTCATAAATAATAATTGAATATCAGAATTACTATATTCTTAATCTGGCAGTTGAAAGTAGTTACCCTGGCAGGTGTGGTAGCTAATTAGGCAGGTGTGGTAGTTACTGGCAGGTGTGGTAGTCATTCAAGCAGGTGTGGTAGTCATTCCAGCAGGTGTGGTAGCCATTCAAGCGGTGTGGTAGTCATCCAGGCAGGTGTGGTAGTCACCCAGGCAGGTGTGGTAGTTACCCAGGCAGGTGTGGTAATCGCTCAAGCAGGTGCAGTAGTCGCTCAAGTAGGTTTGGTAGTCACCCAGGCAGGTGTGGTAGACATCCAGGCAGGTGTGATAGTTATGCAGGTGTGGTAGTCATCTAGGTAGGTGTGGTAATCACCCAGGCAGGTGTGGGAATTACCCAGGCAGGTGTGGTAATCACCCAGGCAGGTGTGGTAATCACCCAGGCAGGTGTGGTAATCACCCAGGCAGGTGTGGTAATTACCCAGGCATGTGTGGTAATCACCCAGGCAGGTGTGGTAATCACCCAGGCAGGTGTGGTAGTTATGCAGGTGTGGTAATCACCCAGGCAGGTGTGGTAGTCACCCAGGCAGGTGTGGTAGACATCCAGGCAGGTGTGGTAGTCACCCAGGCAGGTGTGGTAATCACCCAGGTAGGTGTGGTAATCACCCAGACAGGTGTGGTAGACATCCAGGCAGGTGTGGTAATCACCCAGGTAGGTGTGGTAATCACCCAGGTAGGTGTATAATCACCCAGGCAGGTGTGGTAGGCATCCAGGCAGGTGTGGTAATCACCCAGGCAGGTGTGGTAGACATCCAGGCAGGTGTGGTAATCACCCAGGCAGGTGTGGTAGACATCCAGGCAGGTGTGGTAATCACCCAGGCAGGTGTGGTAGACATCCAGGCAGGTGTGGTAATTACCCAGGTAGGTGTGGTAGACATCCAGGCAGGTGTGGTAATCACCCAGGTAGGTGTGGTAATCACCCAGGCAGGTGTGGTAGTCACCCAGGCAGGTGTAGTAGACATCCAGGTAGGTGTGGTAATCACCCAGGCAGGTGTGGTAGACATCCAGGCAGGTGTGGTAATCACCCAGGCAGGTGTGGTAGACATCCAGGCAGGTGTGGTAATCACCCAGGTAGGTGTGGTAATCACCCAGGCAGGTGTGGTAGTCACCCAGGCAGGTGTAGTAGACATCCAGGCAGGTGTGGTAATCACCCAGGCAGGTGTGGTAGTCCCCCAGGCAGGTGTAGTAGACATCCAGGCAGGTGTGGTAATCACCCAGGCAGGTGTGCTAATCACCCAGGCAGGTGTAGTAGACATCCAGGCAGGTGTGGTAATCACCCAGGCAGGTGTAGTAGACATCCAGGCAGGTGTGGTAATCACTCAGGCAGGTGTGGTAGACATCCAGGCAGGTGTGGTAATTACCCAGGCAGGTGTGGTAGACCTCCAGGTAGGTGTGGTAATCACCCAGGCAGGTGTGGTAGTCACCCAGGCAGGTGTAGTAGACATCCAGGTAGGT
This sequence comes from Cherax quadricarinatus, assembly GCF_038502225.1. Lineage (NCBI taxonomy): Eukaryota > Metazoa > Arthropoda > Malacostraca > Decapoda > Parastacidae > Cherax > Cherax quadricarinatus. The sequence continues at coordinate 4,148,904 of NC_091385.1, read as the reverse complement.
GTGGTAATCACCCAGGCAGGTGTGGTAGACATCCAGGCAGGTGTGGTAATCACCCAGGCAGGTGTGGTAGACATCCAGGCAGGTGTGGTAATCACCCAGGTAGGTGTGGTAATCACCCAGGCAGGTGTGGTAGTCACTCAGGCAGGTGTAGTAGACATCCAGGCAGGTGTGGTAATCACCCATGTAGGTGTGGTAATCACCCAGGCAGGTGTGGTAGTCACCCAGGCAGGTGTAGTAGACATCCAGGCAGGTGTGGTAATCACCCAGGTAGGTGTGGTAATCACCCAGGCAGGTGTGGTAGTCACCCAGGCAGATGTAGTAGACATCCAGGCAGGTGTGGTAATCACCCAGGCAGGTGTGGTAGACATCCAGGCAGGTGTGGTAATCACCCAGGCAGGTGTGGTAGACATCCAGGCAGGTGTGGTAATCACCCAGGCAGGTGTGGTAATCACCCAAGCAGGTGTGGTAATCACCCAGGCAGGATGTAGTAGACATCCAGGCAGGTGTGGTAATCACCCAGGCAGGTGTGGTAGACATCCAGGCAGGTGTGGTAATCACCCAGGCAGGTGTAGTAGACATCCAGGCAGGTGTGGTAATCACCCAGGCAGGTGTGGTAGACATCCAGGTAGGTGTGGTAATCACCCAGGCAGGTGTGGTAGACATCCAGGTAGGTTTGGTAATCACCCAGGCAGGTGTGGTAGACATCCAGGCAGGTGTGGTAATCACCCAGGCAGATGTGGTAGTCACCCAGGCAGGTGTAGTAGACATCCAGGCAGGTGTGGTAATCACCCAGGCAGGTGTGGTAGACACCCAGGCAGGTGTGGTAATCACTCTAGTGTTCCTGGAGCTGGATAGCCACATAAGAGATAAAAGCACAGCACAGAGAGCAAGACACTCTCACTTAAGAGTTCACTGCTTCAACAAGTACCACTAAATGGTTATAACTATGACCAAAATTTTTAAAGAGGTGGAGGGATAAGCCAGCGGAAGGCCTCGGTCAGATGACCAAAAGCTCGAACGGTGCCTCAGCATTACACTACTAAGACCCGCGTCAGGAAATTCTTTTCCTGTTTACTGACGAACCTTCCCTCATATATATATATATATATATATATATATATATATATATATATATATATATATATATATATATATATATATATATATATATATATATATATATATATGTCGTGCCGAATATGTAAAACTGGTCAATTAGCAAGAACTCATTTAAAATTAAGTTCTTTCTAAAAATTTTCTCTTATACGTTTAAAGATATATTTTTTCATTAATGTTAATGTAAAAATTTTTAATTTCGCATCAAAAGAATCTTAGAAAACTTACCTAACCTTATTATAACAAGAGCAATTTATTTTAGCCTAACCAAACTAAATATATTTTAGATTTGTTTACAGTAATTTAATACTAAACAAACACTGTGAAATATATTTTTTTCGTTAGGTTCAGAATGATTTTGGCGAAATTATTGCATACACAAATTTTCGTTTGTCCTATATGGCAAGATGAGCGTTGCTATTTAAGCCAAGATCGCAAGTTCTGCCTATTCGGCACGACATATTTATATATGTATATATATATATATATATATATATATATATATATATATATATATATATATATATATATATATATATATATATATATATATATATACACTATGTTTCATTACTAGAAGTGCACTTTCTACACACTTGGTTTATTGCTTCATGTTTTATCCTGTAACCAGCTAAGTATAATAAGAGAGATATTACACCTATTAGTGCAATAGTACAAACCACGGCCACACCAACAGCACCAGCAACACTACTCTCTTGGTTCATTTTTGGGTGAGTCTCATCTGGGGACTCTATATGTATCTCCCCGCTAGTGGGGTCACAGTCGTAGCTGTATAGCGTCTCTCCCGCAGCTCTGACGAAGAACTTCTTAAATACGCTACAGGCCTTGAGACCAGTAGATTCTTTTCTAGCTCTTCTGTAGTCAATGGCGATAATGTATGTATCTTCAGTGTCGTAGTATTCAAGGGAAATCTTGTGCCACTGTTTCAAGGGTGTCAGTTCTTCAATATCAGTTGGATTTATGTCTGTGTTTCCGACAAATACTTCCTGGCCAAGTTGTGTTTCGCACATTATTTCGAAGTTTAGTCGAGTAAATTCTCTTCCAACTTTTAAGAAAAATTTCTCAGTGGTTGTTTTTAATTCAGCTATGGTAGATAACTTGTTACCAGAAGGTTTCGAGGCTCTGCAAGCCGGACAGTTGACTTGACACCCAAGAGCAATATCCACTGAGTGTTTTTGAGATACATATACAAATCCATGTTTAGACACAGGCACAGGCGATAGAAGATTGATTGGGTCACCCTTATCCACCGCTAATGTTATGTGTCCAGTCACCGATATGTTTATCATCGTCCACTCATGAGGTCTCACATATTGTGATTTCCACAGATTGAAGTCTTTGATATTTTCGTCTTCACATTTTTCCGTGTAGAGTCCCAGTTGTATCTTCTCTTCCTTGAGCACAAGTCTGACACAGACTAGAGGTTTCTGTCTGTCTTCGTTGAATGTTAAGTCAAGCCGCCACTGTGTAGACAGGGGCTTAACGACGATGTTGGTAGGCAGGTACACGTAATGGGAGGTTAAATCTTCATCCCCTAGCAGCACACACGTGTCTGCTGTAACATTCGGGTTTACCACGGCGGCTTGAGCCGGGAAACACGAGCATAGCATAGTCAGTAGCACCAGACATCCTCCATGTTCCATCCTCTTGATAACATGAGTCAGTTTTAAGCTCATTTCAGTGGGTGAGTTTCCTCAGGATCAGTCACACCTCTCCCGTCTGATCAACAACTGTTAAGTTAGTCTTGGTGGAGGATGTTAGTTACAAGCATCGCACTTTACATAATCACATATGATCCACCTCGTTGTAAATATTACAAAAACCACGTGAGGATTGAGGACGAGATGCATGTAAACTGAAGCTGCCTTCATATACCTGAGTATATAAATGAACGTGCCGGTGATAAGATATCCATATCTGGTGTATATTGTGATGCCAACAATATACTTACTACTTTGCTTTAGTGTATGATTTCTGTGTGCAAAATTCTTTAAAGTTGTCAATATTTTATATAATTCTCAGCAATTCTTTCTTAACTGTTTGATATTTTAGAAAAATTAGATTAATTAGAGGCTCAATATTCTCGTTGATGGGTTTTAAATTGGGATTGATATCTTATCAGACTGTATTCTTTTATCTCTCATGCATGTTGTTCCTAAAGGGAGGCGCCTTCACTGGTCTTCACTTTTCTTGGATGGAACCTGAATGTCTCCCAGGCGGTGTATGACCCCTTGGGGTTTAACACTTCCCCATAATTAAAATTTAGTTCAAGTTTTGTGCCTCTATCAATAATGTGTCTACTATTTTTGTTATTGGGTTTGGATTTGAGAAGAACCTGCTTAGTATGGGCCAGTAGGCATTCTGTAGTGTTCCTCCTTATGTTCTTAACTTCATGGAGGACAGGGGAGCCTTGATGTCAGCCAAGCGCTCGTAGTACTTGGAACCGAAAGCATTCTTGTCCTCGTAAGTTCCATCAATTTTGCATGTACCACACCGTTCTGGAAAAAAATAGTGCCCGGTGTGAGTTGGATCTGACTAGCTTGGGCCAGTAGGCCTGCAGCAGTGCTCCTTCTTCTTGAGTGGATGTGACTTGGACCTGCCTAACATGGACCAGTGCTTGACTCACGAAATCGTAATGACACGATTGCAAACAAACCATACCACGGGTGGGATTTGAACCCGCGATCAGAGAGTCTCAAAACTCCAGACCGTCGCGTTAGCCACTGGACCAGCTAGCCACAATAAGATTCGTCCAACTAGGTATATTTCTACACCACAGGAAGGTTAGCATAGGCACCACTGTGACCACAAATGCAAGTTTTTAAAGACGAATCTCCAGCTAGCGTGGCCGTGACGAACTCTAGTTCAAGTCCCCTCAAAGCAGTTAACATGACTCACGAAATCGTAATGACACGATTATGACACAGTGGTGCCTATGCTAACCTTCCTATGGTGTAGAAATATACCTAGTTGGACGAATCTTATTGGCTAGCTGGTCCAGTGGCTAACGCGACGGTCTGGAGTTTTGAGACTCTCTGACCGCGGGTTCTATCCCGCCCGTGGTATGGTTTTTTTTATGGGCCAGTACGTCTGCAGCAATGATCCTTCTTGAGTGAGTGCGACTTGGACCTCCCTAACATGGGCCAGTAGGCCTGCAGCAGTGCTCCTTCATTCTTGAGTGAGTGCGACTTGGACCTGCCCAACATGGGCCAGTAGGCCTGCAGCAGTGCTCCTTATGTTGGAAATATAAACACTTGAAAATAAATGGTATAAAATACCGACACAATGGAAACATAAACACATATGCAATTTAATGTGATCCTTTATTGACAACGTTTCGCCCACACAGTGGGCTTTTTCAAGTCACACACAGATCTTCCTGGTTGTTAGGTAAGACACATATGCAACAGTTCGGTATCTTTATTTCGAAACGTTTCGCCTACACAGTAGGCTTCTTCAGTCGAGTACAGAAAAGTTGATAGAAGCAGAAGAGACTTGAAGACGATGTAATCAGTCCATCACCCTTAAAGTTTTTGAGGGACTGACCACCTCAAAACTTCAAGGATGATGGACTGATTACATCGTCTTCAAGTATCTTCTGCTTCTATCAACTTTTCTGTACTCGACTGAAGAAGCCTACTGTGTAGGCGAAACGTTTCGAAATAAAGATACCTAACTGTTGCATATGTGTCTTACCCACATTGAGCGTTGTCTTCTGTGGCGATAAGTCTTGAGTTTCTATAGTTAATTAAATGGTTGTGTGAATTGCGATGTTGTACACAGGCATTCCTTGTATCGTCAGTCCTGCTTGTGTATTGGTGTTCTGAAATACGTATTTGGAGGTCTCTTGATGTTTCGCCCACGTATAATTTGTTGCAGTCATTACAAGGGATTATGTATACCCCTGCAGAGGATGGAGGCTTGTCCTGTCTACTACTGGTAATGTCCTTGATGGTCGTGGTTGTGGAGGTAGATACTTGGAATGATGTATTGGAAAAGATGTTGGAAACATGTTTGGCAATGGAGTTGGTGGGGAGGACTATGTATCTCTTCTCGGCAGTGTCTTCTCTGGGTGTGTTGAAGATGTTTAATGCCCACCGTCTGCAGTCTCTGATGAAGTGACGAGGATAATGGAGTTTAGAAAATACTTGTTCAATTATAGTGCATTCTTCCTCAAGGAACTCATTGCTGCAGATTCTGAGTGCGCGCAGGAAGAAGCCTATAATTACACCATGTTTAGTTTTGGTGTCGTGGTGAGAGTAGAAGTGGAGAAGATCGTTTTGGTTTGTTTTTCAATAGACTTTAAAACGAAGTTCATGGTCAGTTTTCCAGAGAAGAACATCAAGGAAAGGAAGAAGAGTCGACTTCTTCTTCAAGTGTGAACTGGATTGAGGGCTCGACCTGGTTGAGCTTGTCTTGGAGAGCTTGAACGTTGAAGCGCCTGGGAGTTATGAGGAGAATGTCGTCAACATAACGGAGCCAGGTGACAGTCGAAGGAATAATGGTGGAGAAACGCTCGGCTTCCAGATGTTCCATGTATAAGTTAGCCAGGACGGCACTGAGTGGCGAGCCCATGGGTAGACCAAAAGTCTGTTGAAAGAGGTGATTTTCGAAAGAGAAACACGTAAAGCCGACACATAGTTCAACGAGATCGATGAAATCGCTGGCTGGAATAGGAAGATCAAGTGAATCGTCAATTTTTCTGCGCAGGAGATCGATGGCTTGTGTACTAGGTACTTTGGTGAATAGGGAAGTTACATCAAGGCTGGAAAGTTTCTTGTTCCTGCTGTTGATGTTGCGAAAGCTGAACCACTCGCCAAGAAACTTCTTCATCGCTATCCCACATAAGAACATAGAACACTGCAGAAGGTCTACTCACAACTTGTCCAATACCCCTGCCAAGCTACCCAAGACTTTAACCCCACCCGGTAGATCATCAGATGCAGCATTCTCCACCTGACCTCAACAGGAGAGGAGGAGTTTGAGGTAATCAGTCCCTCAGCCTGGAATCGATGTATTCAGTCCATCATTCTTGTAGAAAGTACAGCATATGACCGGAGAAGTGGCTTATATACTGTAGTCAGGTGAGTGGAAGCAGGAGGAGGCGGGACCACAGAGGTACCATCCACTAGTGTAAGTAGATCTTCGTCCAAAGGTTAGACAAATGAGACGCTTGTGCAATATTTAGGTATCTTTATTCTGGAAACGTTTCGCCACACACTGGCTTTTTCTTGCACCTTTTTCTCCATTGGACTGAAGAAGCTAATGTGGCGAAACGTTACCAGAAGAAAGATACCCAAATGTTGCAAAAGTATCTTAATTTATTATTTGTTGTGTCACATCTGTACATAATATCATCACAACTAACCCACAATTTGCTGAGAAAACTTTTGACTACATTTCTGTCCATCCTGGACCATTATCGAGAGAGATAAAAAAGGCCATAAGGCTGAAAATGCCTCTTCTTCCTAGAAGGGGGGTTAGCCAAGGGCGTCACAGCTTATTGCCTAAAAATCTGTAGTCTTCAGAACCAATTAAATAACTACTGACTCCCCCGGGCCGGCACAAGTGTCTTTTATGGGGATACTTAAGGCCAAAGGGTGCCAGGAAATTTTATTTATTAGCCGGAATTTTAATTGAAATTAATTATTGATTGCTAAGTGAAATCAAATTAGAGAAGAGACAACAAGAGGCGAGGAAGGAGGTGGAAGGGTGAGGGAGAGGAGAGGCACAGATTGTACCAACTCTGCTGGCAACACTCTAATGTTACCCACCTGATAGATTGTTTATATTAATGTTATTGAATACCTTAGGAAGGAGTTAACACCTCGCACTGCTGCAGAAGGTGTTTGATTTTTGCTGTTGGGTTTGAATGATAAGAATAATGTACAGCGATGGAATATTTATTATCTTACGAGTTTTGCTTTTATATATAGAATTAAGAATTTAATTATTTCTCTTGGTTGTTATCTCTCACCAGGTTATGCAGGTTATGTCTCTCACGAGACAACCTGCATTGTTTATGGCGGGGTTGACTGATAAATGGGCTTATATTGCACTCACTTAGGTTTTATTTATTGGTGATAACTCTTATCACTCTTTCTACACTCACACGATAAACTGAAAGGTCCGTCAGGAAGGCAATGACTAGTACTGAAATGGATCAATGAGTATCTAAGGGATCGAAGATAAATTGATGGCTCGCACACGCCTGTTTGCTGTCTAAGCCCTTCGCACACAAAACCTTTATTACCTCCTTTCAGTCATTCCTAGGACGACCCCTACCCTGTCTTCTCGCCATTACAGAGTATTGCACCCTGAAAGCCATCATATTTTGCTCCATCCTCTCTAAATGTCCAGAGCACCACAATAATATCTCCTCAGCCCTCGGCATGACAATTTTATTAACCCTACACTTCGTAACCTTCAGACTGAGAATTCCATGCATAATATACCACACATTGCCCTCAAATACGACATCTCCACTGCCTCCAGCCTCCTTACTGCATTCCCCTTTTTTGCCTCCATGAATAACGTTCTCTGTCTCCTCAGATGCCTCTGTTTACCACCTACTTTTTTCCTCTCGTCAGTTCTGTGGTGCACCTCATTTTTCATAAACCCGTCCACCAACAAGTCCACTCCCAGATATCTGTACACATTCTCCTCATTCATACTCCCTCCTTCCGATCATATATCCAATATTTCATTACTCAGATTTATTGGCTACTCTTATTACCTTGCTCTTTCATATGTTTACTTCCAGTTTCTTTCTTTTGCATATTCTTCCAAGTTTGTCTACCAACTTTTGCAACTTCTCTTCAGAATCTCCTGAGAGAGGTGTGGAAATAAAAGATTAAGATTTTAATACAAAGTGGGAGCTATCACAGTTGTTTTTTGACAATTATAAGTTTATTCTTTTCTCTGAGGATGAGAGTCCCCAGGACAGTCCTAGAGGTGGTACCTCCCTACATTTTAATATATATATATATATATATATATATATATATATATATATATATATATATATATATATATATATATATATATATATATATATATATATATGTGTGTGTGTGTGTGTGTGTGTGTGTGTGTGTGTGTGTGGTGCCGAATATGTAAAATTGGTCAGTTAGCAAGAACTCATTTAAAATTAAGTCCTTTCTAAAATTTTTCTCTTATACGTTTAAAGATATATTTTTTTCATTAATGTTAATGTAAAAATTTTTAATTTTGCACCAAAAGATTCTTAGAAAACTTACTTAACCTTATTATAACAAGAACAATTTATTTTAGCCTAACCCAACTAAATGTATTTTAGATTTGTTTACAGTAATTTAGTACTAAACAAACACACTGAAATATATTTTTTTCGTTAGGTTCAGAATGGTTTTGGCGAAATTATTGCATACACAAATTTTCGCTTGTCCTATGTGGCAAGATGAGCGTCGCTATTTAAGCCAAGATAGCAAGTTCTGCCTATTCGGCACGACATATATATATATATATATATATATATATATATATATATATATATATATATATATATATATATATATATATATATTACACACTCAAGAAAGTTAAAGGTTGTGTTTAAAATTCGTTTTTCCATTATGGATGTGTAAATGGAAATAAAATTTGTCATTAATGAGTTACGAGTCTGTCGCCAACAATACAAATACAAGAAAAAAGAAGCAGAAAGAAGTGAGAAGAAATAGAATGCGTGGGTGCCTTGCGAGACAAAGGTATCGGACGCTATTTCACGGTGTTGGACTCTGTATCCGATCCTCTTTTATTGCGGCCAGCCGAACCCCCTTTGTTTCAATGTAAATCTTGAGACAAAACAAATTCCCTTCAAATCTATTTCCAGTGGGCGTCTTATATTGAGGTATAATATATGTTATTTATAATATTATAATCACCAGGAAGTGTTAATTCCATTGGTGGTGATACGTCTCTTGTAAAATGAAAGGGAATAAGATAAGATAAGATAAGATTTCGTTCGGATTTTTAACCCCGGAGGGTTAGCCACCCAGGATAACCCAAGAAAGTCAGTGCGTCATCAAGGACTGTCTAACTTATTTCCATTGGGGTCCTTAATCTTGTCCCCCAGGATGCGACCCACACCAGTCGACTAACACCCAGGTACCTATTTGCTGCTAGGTGAACAGGACAACAGGTGTAAGGAAACGTGTCAAATGTTTCCACCCGCCGGGAATCGAACCCGGGCCCTCCGTGTGTGAAGCGGGAGCTTTAGCCACCAGGCCACCGGGCCACAATCAAGGTTAAGTAAAGGTAGC
>NC_091385.1:4124467-4131967 GCF_038502225.1 Cherax quadricarinatus | reverse complement strand
GTGGGGAGCGCCCTTACAGCCGTGACCTATCTGCTCACTCTCCTAACACTGACTGGCCGCCCACAGTACCCATATGTGAGGGGGTCTTTGAATAGTGCTAGGTCAGCACAATATGAGTTCAGACAGTGACTCAGACAGAGACGGTTGGCAGTGAGTCAACCACCGGTACACTGGTTACTGGTAACTGGTTACTACTACTGAGAGCTCCACGAAATCGTAATGACACGATTGCAAACAAACCATACCCCTGCCGGGATTGAACCCGCGGCTGGAGTTTTGAGACTCTCTGACCGCGGGTTCAATCCCGAACGGGGTATGGATTGTTTTAGTGTTCGTTTGAGGATCGCGGGAGACAAGGTTGGGTAAGATTGGTCCTGGAAACAGGACAAGTGTTTCCTGACGCGGGTCTTAGTTATATGATGACCCACAGCTGGAGCTTTTGGTCATCTGATCGAGGCCTTCCACTCGAGAGACGCCGAACAAGAAATCTTTCGTAAAAACACACAATGAAAACAAACGCTGCTTCGTGTGATTGGTCAGCGTCAAGCGACGTTGTTGATTGGCCAGCATTAACAGACATGTCTGACGTCAGCGTTCAGACAGCAATCAACACGGCAAGAACATCAGCAGCAACAGTAGAATTAGGCACATGTGCAACATCTGGGTATCTTTATTGTCGTTTCACCATCCAGTGGCGAAACGTCTACAATAAAGATACCCAGATGTTGCACATGATTCTAATTCTTCATCTTGTCGGTATTGTGTACCATACACGTACAGCAGCAGCAACAGGATCATCATCATCATCATCAGCAGCAGCAGCAGCAGCAGTATAAGGAGCATTAGTAGCAGCAGCAGCAACAGCAGCCGCAGCCGCAGCCGTAGCCGCAGCCGCACCACCGCCACAGTATCCAGGAGAACAAGTGGTCATCAAAATTCTGGGTGGAGGCTGTTGGTTGGTCTGTATTCACTTGGTCTCTCAACTCTCTTTTAATTATGAGTCTGCAACTGTGGCCCCTATTTGCACCAGCTCCAGATGTTCCCTTCAGCTCCTGTCTGAGAGGTTGTTGACGACTTGCTGGGGTTATGTTTTCTGTTGTATTGCTGTTATGTGGGTGTAGTATTGTGCGTTGTGTGGGCATAATGTATGTGTTGTGTAGACGTAGTGTTGTGTGCGTTGTGTGTGCAAAATGTATGTGTTGTGTGGGCATAATGTATGTGTTGTGTGTGTTGTGTGGGCATAATGTATGTGTTGTGTAGGCGTAGTGTTGTGTGTGTTGTGTGGGCATAATGTATGTGTTGTGTAGGCGTAGTGTTGTGTGTGTTGTGTGGGCATAATGTATGTGTTGTGTGCGTTGTGTGGGCATAATGTATGTGTTGTGTAGGCGTAGTGTTGTGTGTGCATAATGTATGTGTTGTGTGGGCATAATGTATGTGTTGTGTGGGCATAATGTATGTGTTGTGTGGGCATAATGTATGTGTTGTGTGGGCATAATGTATGTGTTGTGTGGGCATAATGTATGTGTTGTGTAGACGTAGTGTTGTGTGCGTTGTGTGTGCATAATGTATGTGTTGTGTGGGCATAATGTATGTGTTGTGTAGGCGTAGTGTTGTGTGTGTTGTGTGGGCATAATGTATGTGTTGTGTAGACGTTGTGTTGTGTGGGCAAAATATATGTTATGTGGCCGTAGTGTTGTGTGCGTTGTGTGGGTATAATGTATGTGTTGTATAGGTGTAGTGTTGTGTGCGTTGCGTGGGCATAATGTATGTATTATGTGGGCGTAGTGTGTTGTATAATGTATGCGTAGTGTTGTGTGCGTTGTGCGTTGTGGAGCATAATGTATGTGTAGTGTTGTGTGCGTTGTGCGTTGTGTGGGTATAATGTATGTGTTGTATAGGTGTAGTGTTGTGTGCGTTGTGTGGGCATAATGTATGTGTTGTGTGGGCGTAGTGTTGTGTGTGTTGTGCGTTGTGTGGGCATAATGTATGTGTTGTGTGGGCGTAGTGTTGTGTGTGTTGTGCGTTGTGTGGGCATAATGTATGTGTTGTGTGGGCATAATGTAGTGTGTGGGTTTAGTATGTGTGTGTGTGTTATGTGAGCATAGCGTATGTGTTTACTCGCCTAATTATAGTTGCAGAGGTCGATTCATAGCTCCTGGCCCCCAATATAGTGTGTGTGTTTCGTTGCGCATTTTCACTAACTTCAGATGTTCCTATCTGAGAGGTTGTTGATGGCTGGCTAGGGTTATGTTTTGTGTTGCGTGGGCGTTGTCTGTGAGTTGTTTGGTATTTGTGTTGTGTGGGCGTTGTCTGTGAGTTGTTTGGTATTTGTGTTGTGTGGGCGTTGTCTGTGAGTTGTTTGGTATTTGTGTTGCGTGGGCGTTGTTATTTGTGTTGTGTGGGCGTTGTCTGTGAGTTGTTTGGTATTTGTGTTGCGTGGGCGTTGTTATGTAGTCGTAGTGTGTGTGGGGGGGGGGATATTTGCACAAGCTTCTGATGTTGCAGATAGTTCCTGTTTGAGTGCCTGTTGATAGCTTGCTAGGGTTGTGTGTTGTACTCACACGAGTTGTGCTTCCGGGGGTCAAGTTTCAGCTCCTGGCCCCGCCTCGTAAAACTACAGTCACCTACATTATTGGTTCATGGACTCATGGAACCTCTGATACCTACTTTTAAATCTGTGTATTGGACTCATGGAACCTCTGATATCTACTTTTAAATCTGTGTATTGGACTCATGGAACCTCTGATACCTACTTTTAAATCTGTGTATTGGACTCATGGAATCTCTGATACCTACTTTTAAATCTGTGTATTGGACTCATGGAACCTCTGATACCTACTTTTAAATCTGTGTATTGGACTCGTGGAACCTCTGATACCTACTTTTAAATCTGTGTATTGGACTCATGGAACCTCTGATACCTACTTTTAAATCTGTGTATTGGACTCATGGAACCTCTGATACCTACTTTTAAATCTGTGTATTGGACTCATGGAACCTCTGATACCTACTTTTAAATCTGTGTATTGGTTTCACCTCTTACTTTACCTCATTCCACTCTTTACCACACTGAATCAGAATTTTTTCTTTCCTTGCATCCCTGTGGTTCAACTATCTTTAGCTTCCATTTACGACCTCTCACCCTATTTACTCTGCCAGATCATTTCGAGGATCTTTTATGTCGCAATCATGTCCCTCCTAGTTGTGTGTAGTATGTTTTTGTGTTTGTGCTCGCATCAGAGGTGACATGTCCAGTGGTACTGGGTACCTGATGTTTGAAGCATTGATGGCGTCTCGGAATTTTGGCAGGCTTCCCGAGTGGCGTGCTAAAATATATGGAGTTCGAATCCCGGCCAGTCGTAGTATTGTTAATTATTTGCGTAAAACCACTCGTTCGTGGATGCAATATATATATATATATATATATATATATATATATATATATATATATATATATATATATATATATATATATATATATATATATATATATATATACATATAGTTATTGCTTATTATAATACTGTTATATACAGATGTTCCTCGTTGTTGTTTTTATTGTTATGGGGAAGTGCTAAATCCGTAGGGGTTATACATCACTTAAGGAAATGGGAGGTAATTAGGTTTAATCCTCGGAAAGAAGGGTAGCTTCAGTTCCTTGCATCAAGAGCTCTTTACCAGCATCAAGGTGCCCGCCCAGAAGAGCCAGCTGTGCCACAACTTGTTCATAATGACACCCAGTGGTGTCGTTCAGTTGTTCCACTCTTGAGTTCACTTTGTTGTTCCAGCCAGAGCTGCTCCTCCTGTGTTCAACTCACCGCCGCTACCAACACATTTTATCTCCATCTCTCTTGTATTATAATTAGTTAAGTTGGTGTTCTGTGTAACAAGCTACTGCTGCTGTCTGTTGTTTGCTTCTGCTGCAGTTGTCTCTTTGCTGCTGCTGTCTCTTAGCTTCTACTGCTGTCTCTTGGCTGCTGCTGCTGCTGCTGCTGTCTGTTTGGTGGTGCTGCTGTCTGTTGTTTGCTGCTCTCTGTTGTCTGCTGCTACTGCTGTCTTAGCTGCTGTTGCTGTCTCTTGGCTGCTGCTGCTGTCTGTTGTTTGCTCCTGCTGTCTCTTTGCTGCTGCTGCTGCTGCTGTTGTCTGTTTGCTGCTGCTGCTGCTCTCCGTTGTCTGCTGCTTCCTCCACCCCTACTGTTGTTGCCTCTACACGCTACTGTTGCTTCCTCCACCCCTACTATTGTTGCCTCTACACCCTACTGTTGCTTCCTCCACCCCTACTGTTGTTGCCTCTACACCCTACTCTTGCTTCCTCCATCCCTACTGTTGTTGCCTCTACACCCTACTGTTGCTTCCTCCACCCCTACTGTTGTTGCCTCTACACCCTACTCTTGCTTCCTCCATCCCTATAGTTGTTGCTTCCTCCACCCCTATTGTTGATGCCGCACCATACTGTTGTCTCCACTCCTGTTGTTGCTTTCTCTACACCCTACGGTTGCTCCCTCCTTTTCATCATTCCACATCGCTATTGCCGTCAGTCCAGCTACTGTATCATCATCACTATGGTTCATCTGAGCAACTCCCAGCTGACTATCTCTTTCTATCCCCAGTGGAAATAGGTCACTTTATCTGAGTTTTTTTTTTTGGTTATCTTAGGCAATTTACACTATGTATGATGATTGTACTTATATATATCTGGGCCTAAATAAATTTATAAATAACAAAAAAGGCACAATATCGTGACTGGAACGATACACAAATAACTTATAGGTGGGCCCCACTTTACAGCGCTTTGGTTTATGGCGTTTCACTAATCCAGCGGTTTTCAGTTATACCAGTTCTTCATTTATTCAGACTTTCAACAGTAAATATCTTCACTACTCACTATAAGCTAAGGACGAAAATATTTTAAGGTAAGTAATGTGTAATGTATATGCATTTTTTTAGGCCTATCTCTATTGCTCACTTAATAATTAATAGTATAAAGATGTTATCAGCCTTTTATATGCATATGAAAGTTAAAAAAAAGATATTTCGCTTTACAGCAGCAGCCTGGACTCTAACCTGCTGTATAAGCGGGGCCAGTAGCCTGGACTCTAACCTCCTGTATAAGCGGGGCCAGTAGCCTGGACTCTAACCTCCTGTATAAGCGGGGCCAGTAGCCTGGACTCTAACCTCCTGTATAAGCGGGGCCAGTAGCCTGGACTCTAACCTGCTGTATAAGCGGGGCCAGTAGCCTGGACTCTAACCTCCTGTATAAGCGGGGCCAGTAGCCTGGACTCTAACCTGCTGTATAAGCGGGGCCAGTAGCCTGGACTCTAACCTCCTGTATAAGCGGGGCCAGTAGCCTGGACTCTAACCTGCTGTATAAGCGGGGCCAGTAGCCTGGACTCTAACCTCCTGTATAAGCGGGGCCAGTAGCCTGGACTCTAACCTGCTGTATAAGCGGGGCCAGTAGCCTGGACTCTAACCTGCTGTATAAGCAGGGCCAGTAGCCTGGACTCTAACCTGCTGTATAAGCAGGGCCAGTAGCCTGGACTCTAACCTGCTGTATAAGCAGGGCCAGTAGCCTGGACTCTAACCTCCTGTATAAGCGGGGCCAGTAGCCTGGACTCTAACCTGCTGTATAAGCGGGGCCAGTAGCCTGGACTCTAACCTGCTGTATAAGCAGGGCCAGTAGCCTGGACTCTAACCTGCTGTATAAGCAGGGCCAGTAGCCTGGACTCTAACCTCCTGTATAAGCGGGGCCAGTAGCCTGGACTCTAACCTCCTGTATAAGCGGGGCCAGTAGCCTGGACTCTAACCTGCTGTATAAGCGGGGCCAGTAGCCTGGACTCTAACCTGCTGTATAAGCGGGGCCAGTAGCCTGGACTCTAACCTGCTGTATAAGCGGGGCCAGTAGCCTGGACTCTAACCTGCTGTATAAGCGGGGCCAGTAGCCTGGACTCTAACCTGCTGTATAAGCGGGGCCAGTAGCCTGGACTCTAACCTGCTGTATAAGCGGGGCCAGTAGCCTGGACTCTAACCTGCTGTATAAGCAGGGCCAGTAGCCTGGACTCTAACCTGCTGTATAAGCGGGGCCAGTAGCCTGGACTCTAACCTGCTGTATAAGCGGGGCCAGTAGCCTGGACTCTAACCTGCTGTATAAGCGGGGCCAGTAGCCTGGACTCTAACCTGCTGTATAAGCGGGGCCAGTAGCCTGGACTCTAACCTGCTGTATAAGCGGGGCCAGTAGCCTGGACTCTAACCTGCTGTATAAGCGGGGCCAGTAGCCTGGACTCTAACCTGCTGTATAAGCAGGGCCAGTAGCCTGGACTCTAACCTGCTGTATAAGCGGGGCCAGTAGCCTGGACTCTAACCTGCTGTATAAGCAGGGCCCTCCAGTACTTATCCTGCCCGTCTCTCAGAATTTCACAGGTAATGACCATGTCTTCCCTCATATAGCTCTCTTAAGGTTGCCAGACTTTGTCTCTCTTAATGGTTCATGTTACTTAGCTCTGGGACGAGTCTTGATACAAGTGTTTGGATAGTATTAAACTGTTGTACTTATTTGATCCTGTGGGAATGTTAAGTAGTATTTATATCACCTATGATTGTCCTTACGTCGTGCAAAGTGTCTTAACTGATTTGTTGTTCAATGTCATTCATTTTCACTAGTAAATTATTGTAGACTCTCAACCCTTGGGTTGTACTTCATCTCCAGTCTTCTCTTTTACTCTTGAGTCACATGATCTTGTATTTGCTCGGGTTGTAGCTTATCAGTCACTTGTCTTACAATCTCTTTAGTGTTCTCCATTCTTCCTGAGTCTTTTCATTTATTTTCTCTCTATTCTTCTCATTAGTTTCACTTCATCAGTTCAAACTCACATACACTGAAAAGTTGATAATTTCTTGCAACTCGTTCAATATTTAGTTTGATAAGTTTAAAGCTTGTCAACTGCATTTGTGTCATTAAGGCTGAATTTCATTTGAATAAACCACAGTACAGGTGGGGTTAGAACCCATGTCAAGCGAGTCATAAAACTCCCAACTGGCTACAATAAAATTCATCTTACTGGGTATATTTATACACGATAGGGAGGTTAGCATGGGCCACCACTGTTTACCTGGAGTTTACCTGGAGAGAGTCCCGGGGGTCAACGCCCCCGCGGCCCGGTCTGTGACCAGGCCTGTGACCACAAATGCACGTTTTTACAGATGAATCTCCCTCATTTGTAGTCACAGTGGGACCCATGCTAACCTCCATATGGTGTATAAATATACTTAGTTGGATGAATCTTATTGTAAACAGCTGGCCCAGTGGTTAACGCACTGGCCTGGAGTTTTACTAGTCACTTGCCATAGGTTTAAACCCCACCCGTTCCCTGTTTTTTTTACATCCGTGTTATTACATTTCCTTAAGTTTAATGGCTATAATAAGGGAAGGATGTTACAGTAGTGGGTGTGTTGTGGTGGGGAGTGTTAGAGGTGGTGATGTAAGGGTGATAAGGAACTTATCAG
>NC_091385.1:4114467-4119467 GCF_038502225.1 Cherax quadricarinatus | reverse complement strand
ATTTGGGACCATTCCTTCCAGGATGGAAAAATTTCTACAACTACTATGCTATAGTTTTACGACTCACCCACCGCGAGTTCAATCCCCGCCCGTACCGTGGTTTGTTTACTATAAGTGTTCCCTAATAATAATAACAATGATAATTATTATAATAAAGTTGGTAGAATTACCGACAATATGTAAAGTAAAAGGACACAAGTGCAACTAATGTGACATTTATTGTGGCAACGTTTCGCTCTCCAGGAGCTTTATCAAGCCATTACCTTGATAAAGCTCCTGGAGAGCGAACCGTTGCCACAATAAATGTCACATTAGTTGCACTTGGATAATTATTATATATTATTATTTCTACAGGTACATGATACAACTTGTGCTTGTTTCCAGGATGCGACCCACACCAATCGGCTAACACCAGGTACCTATTTACTGCTAAGTGAACAGGGACAGTAGGTGTCTTAAGGAAACAACTCCCCAGTGTTTCCATCGGTACCGGGGTGGAGCTGAGTGCGCTACCTACCAGAAGTCTTTATATACTTGAGATAGGAGGCGCCAGGACGTTGAAATTTGAGCACCGAGTCGAGAAAGAGAGGCATTAAAACATCGTTTACAGTGTAAGGGCAATGAAATAGTGGAGCGAGGCTGGGGAGCGACCCGGCGGAGGCTGATTCAACAAGTGGGGTCACAGATGATATATGAGAAAACTGATTCGAATCTGTAGATGGGAGGTTACAACACGGGATCAGAAACCAGAGCTAAACACCAGTTAATTCACTTGATCACACACACACACACACACACACACACACACACACACACACACACACACACACACACACACACACACACACACACACACACACACACACACACACACAAACACACACACACACACACAAAATAAGTTTAAGGGAAATCGATCTGACGACACTAGAGGACAGGAGGGTCAGGGGTGACATGATAACGACATAAAATACTGCGTGGAATAGATAAGGTGGACAGAGGCAGGATGTTCCAGAGATGGGACACAGCAACAAGGGGTCACAATTGGAAGTTGAAGACTAAGATGAACCAAAGGGATGTTAGGAAGTATTTCTTCTGCCACAGAGTTGTCAGGAAGTGGAATAGTCTGGCAAGTGATGTAGTGGAGGCAGGAACCATACATAGTTTTAAGACGAGGTACGATAAAGCTCATGGAGCAGGGAGAGGGAGGACCCAGTAGCGGCCAGCGAAGAGGCGGGGCCAGGAGCTGAGTATCGACCCCTGCAATCACAGTTAGGTGAATACAATGCTACGAAATAAAAATAACTACAGAAATCAAACGAGTACGGGAGTATATTTTTAGAGTACTGAGTGAAGAACGTAAGGTGGGCAAAGATTTGAAGCTAAATGACTGACATGGGTAATGAGAGTTAAAGCATTAACAGAGGCAGACGACGTGAGAGGCAAGACACCAGAGCAGTTTACCAACCAGGATACCGGACGTAGTGAAGAAAATAAATTTCTTAAAAGATTGCAGTCGGTTCTTTCATCTCTTTCTTACACATCAGATGCCATAATACCCAGCCTCCGACCCCTCATTATCTTCACTCTGCACCCCGTCTGACGTATACAGGCGGGGCCAGGTGTTGAGTCTCGACCCATGCAACCACAATTAGGTGAGTGAGTACAGTATCACTCTCTCCACTCAGCATACACTCCATGGCTGCCTTCATCCACCAGTGATACCCCACAAGGGTACAAATATAATCCAAAAAAAAAAAAAAATAGCCGAGGTCTTACCACATCAACCAGTTGAGAAATACTTTCCCATCAATGCTTTGGAGGACAGAATCCTTCCAGACCTTCTCCTTTCTCTTCCAGACCTTCTCCTCCTTTCTCTTCCAGACCTTCTCCTCCTTTCCTTTCCAGACCTTCTCTTTTTTTCTTTTCCAGACCTTCTCCTCCTTTCTCTTCCAGACCTTCTCCTCCTTTCCTTTCCAGACCTTCTCCTTTTTTCTTTTCCAGACCTTCTCCTCCTTTCTCTTCCAGACCTTCTCCTCCTTTCCTTTCCAGACCTCTTTTTTTCTTTTCCAGACCTTCTCCTCCTTTCTCTTCCAGACCTTCTCCTCCTTTCCCTTCCATCCTAGAAAGACAATAATCTAGGCAAAAGAACGAACTGGAGGCATCAAAAGGAGACAAAACAAATATTATACACAAAGATTATATTGCACACATTAACTACGATCTGAAGATAAAAATAACAGAACCAAAGTTACACAGTGGTTATAGTGGAATTATCCTGTTATAGTGGAATTATGCTATTATAGTGGAATTATGGTATTATAGTGGAATCATGGCATTATTATTAAACTAATGATTCAGGTCTAGGGTCGTAATGGTCATATAGTGCTGGGAGAATTCAAATTCAGATTTATTTCCATATGATACATTGTTTATACAATAATGTATGACACTTCAGTGCTTGCAGAAAACCATTGGTTATGCAGAGGATTTCCGTGACGCTTCATTGTAACTTAAGACTTCAGGACAATAAACTCTAAATATATGTTTTTTAGGGACATAAAGTGTATGCAAATAATATTGAGGTAATAAGATTTGACCAGAGGATAGGAAGGTTAGTTTACATTCCTTAGATCAAGAGCTCTTCACCGGTATTAAGACACCGACTGAAAGATACGAAAGTGGTGACCAATACTTGATTCTTGTAGGACTGAGTGGTCGAGTGGGTTAGAGCGTCATGTGATTTTCGCTCACCATGAGGCGGGCCAAAACGACATGGGTTCGAATCCTCGGCAGGACAGAGAGATATATCATAATCTACACTTGGAAAATCCTGGAAGGAATGGTCCCGAATCTGCACACAGAAATCACTCCCTACGAAAGTAAAAGACTGGGCAGGCGATGCAAAATGCCCCCAATTAAATGTAGGGGCGCCATTGGTACACTAAGAGAAAACACCATAAGTGTCCGGGACCCAAGACTGTTCAACAGCCTCCCACCAAGCATAAGGGGAATTATAAATAAACCCCTGGCTGCCTTCAAGAGAGAGCTGGACAGATACCTTAAGTCAGTGCCGGATCAACGGGGCTGTGGTTCGTACGTTGGACTGCATGCGGCCAGCAGTAACAGCCTAGTTGATCAGGCCCTGATCTACCGGGAGGCCTGGTCGTGGACCGGGCCGCGGGGGCGTTGATCCCCGGAATAACCTCCAGGTAGACTCCAGGTAGGTAGCCGCAGTGTTGTTATTGATTATATATATATATGTATGTATATATTATATATATATATATATATATATATATATATATATATATATATATATATATATATATATATATATATATACTTATTCTTTTTAGTAATTATTACAGGAAAAGGGGTTACTAGCTCATTGTTCCCGGCATTTTAGTTGACTTTTATAATACGCATGGCTTACGGAGGAAAGATTCTTATTCCACTTCCCCATGGATATAAAAGGAAAAGTAATAAGACCAAGAACTATTAAGATAAAATCGAAGAAAATCAGATGAGTGTGTATAAATAAACATGTACATGTATGTGTAGTGTGACCTAAGTGTAAGTAGAAGTAGCAAGACTTACCTGTAATCTTGCATGTTTATGAGACAGAAAAAAGACACCAGCAATCCTACCATCATGTAAAACAATTACAGGTTTCCGTTTTACACTCACTTGGCAGGACGGTAGTACCTCCCTGGGTGGTTGTTGTCTACCAACCTACTACCACAGGACGGTAGTACCTCCCTGGGTGGTTGTTGTCTACCAACCTACTACCACAGGACGGTAGTACCTCCCTGGGTGGTTGTTGTCTACCAACCTACTACCACAGGACGGTAGTACCTCCCTGGGTGGTTGTTGTCTACCAACCTACTACGAGGGGCTTGGACTTCCAGCAAGCGTACATGAGCGTGTTCGGTAGGAGTGAATGGAGACGAATGGTATTTGGGACCTGACGATCTGTTGGAGTGTGAGCAGGGTAATATTTAGTGAAGGGATTCAGGGAAACCGGTTATTTTTATATAGCCGGACTTGAGTCCTGGAAATGGGAAGTACAATACCTGCACTCTAAAGGAGGGGTTCGGGATATTGGCAGTTTGGAGGGATATGTTGTGTATCTTTATACGTATATACTTCTAAACTGTTGTGTTCTGAGCACCTCTGCAAAAACAGTCATAATGTGTGAGTGTGGTGAAAGTGTTGAATGATGATGAAAGTATTTTCTTTTTGGGGATTTTCTTTCTTTTTGGGTGACCTTGCCTCGGTGGAAGACGGCCGACTTGTTAAATATATATATATATATATATATATATATATATATATATATATATATATATATATATATATATATATATATATATATATATATATATATATATATATATAATATATATATATATTTAGATATATATATATATATATATATATATATATATATATATATATATATATATATATATATATAGATATATATATATATATAATATATATATGTCGTGCCAAATATGTAAAACTGGTCAATTAGCAAGAACTCATTTAAAATTAAGTCCTTTCTAAAATTTTCTTTTATACGTTTAAAGATATATTTTTTCATTAATGTTAATGTAAAAAATTATAATTTTGCTCCAAAAGAATCTTAGAAAACTTACCTAACCTTATTATAATAAGAACAATTTATTTTAGCCTAACCCAACTAAATATATTTTAGATTTGTTTACAATAATTTAATAATAAACAAACACAGTGAAATATATTTTTATCGTTAGGTTCAGAATGATTTTGGCGAAATTATTGCATACACAAATTTTCACTTGTCCTATATGGCAAGATGAACGTTGCTATTTAAGACAAGATCCCAAGTTCTGCCTATTCGGCACGACATGTGTATATATATATATATATATATATATATATATATATATATATATATATATATATATATATATATATATATATATATATATATATATATATATATATATATA
>NC_091385.1:4091967-4109467 GCF_038502225.1 Cherax quadricarinatus | reverse complement strand
GAATCAAGAGTTGGTTGAAGAATTTTCTGCAGTGTACAACGAGAAAAATACTCCGGCAGTGAGAGACAGCAGACAGTATGTAGAACGTGGGTTGGGCAGATATTCTGTTAGTGGGTTGGATATGTAAAGGTTCTGCCCAGTATGGGCCAACAGGCCTGATGCAGTGTTCCTCCTTTCTTATGTTCTTATATAGCTTCAGGAGTGAGAAACAAGCAGGCAGGCAGCACAAAGTGATGACTCTCAATCTTGAATCTATGTACTGTACTGTTCTTTTTCCTACCTCATCTCTTGGTCCCGCCCCTGTTTGGTCTCCTATATGATATAAACCTTGGTAATAAATACCGAAACGTTTTCTAATAAATATGTTATAGTGTTTGCTTACGTGTAAACCATACCCCCGGCCGGGATTGAACCCGCGGTCATAGAGTCTCAAAACTCCAGCCCGTCGCGTTAGCCACTAGACCAGCTAGCCACAATAAGATTCATCCAACTAGGTATATTTCTACATTTGTGGTCACAGAGGTGCCTGTGCTAACTTTCCTATGGTGTAGAAATATACCTAGTTGGATGAATCTTATTGTGGCTAGCTGGTCTAGTGGCTAACGCGACGGGCTGGAGTTTTGAGACTCTATGACCGCGGGTTCAATCCCGGCCGGGGGTATGGTTTATTTGCAATCGTGTCATTACGATTTCTTGAGTCTTGCTTACGTGTCTTTCTAAACCAGCTCTCCTATATATACCGGCTCCCACTCTTTCGTATTAGTGTGACTTTGTAAATGGTCCAAGACGGACCGCAACGTCATCGTAAGCTTCTCTCTATGTTCGGGTTATTTGTATATTGATCCAGTCACTGTATTGTGACTTTTATGTTATTTACTGTACGTCTTTTCTTGCTGCCTGCCTACCTGGTTCACTCCTGAACCTCTGTACAAGCAGGCAGCCTACCTGGTTCACTCCTGAACCTCTGTACAAGCAGGCAGCCTACCTGGTTCACTCCTGAACCTCTGTACAAGCAGGCAGCCTACCTGGTTCACTCCTGAACCTCTGTACAAGCAGGCAGCCTACCTGGTTCACTCCTGAACCTCTGTACAAGCAGGCAGCCTACCTGGTTCACTCCTGAACCTCTGTACAAGCAGGCAGCCTACCTGGTTCACTCCTGAACCTCTGTACAAGCAGGCAGCCTACCTGGTTCACTCCTGAACCTCTGTACAAGCAGGCAGCCTACCTGGCGCACTCCTGAACCTCTGTACAAGCAGGCAGCCTACCTGGTTCACTCCTGAACCTCTGTACAAGCAGGCAGCCTACCTGGTTCACTCCTGAACCTCTGTACAAGCAGGCAGCCTACCTGGTTCACTCCTGAACCTCTGTACAAGCAGGCAGCCTACCTGGTTCACTCCTGAACCTCTGTACAAGCAGGCAGCCTACCTGGTTCACTCCTGAACCTCTGTACAAGCAGGCAGCCTACCTGGTTCACTCCTGAACCTCTGTACAAGCAGGCAGCCTACCTGGTTCACTCCTGAACCTCTGTACAAGCAGGCAGCCTACCTGGTTCACTCCTGAACCTCTGTACAAGCAGGCAGCCTACCTGGTTCACTCCTGAACCTCTGTACAAGCAGGCAGCCTACCTGGTTCACTCCTGAACCTCTGTACAAGCAGGCAGCCTACCTGGTTCACTCCTGAACCTCTGTACAAGCAGGCAGCCTACCTGGTTCACTCCTGAACCTCTGTACAAGCAGGCAGCCTACCTGGCTCACTCCTGAACCTCTGTACAAGCAGGCAGCCTACCTGGCGCACTCCTGAACCTCTGTACAAGCAGGCAGCCTACCTGGCTCACTCCTGAACCTCTGTACAAGCAAGCAGCCTACCTGGCTCACTCCTGAACCTCTGTACAAGCAGACAGCCTACCTGGCTCACTCCTGAACCTCTGTACAAGCAGACAGCCTACCTGGCTCACTCCTGAACCTCTGTACAAGCAGGCAACCTACCTGGCTCACTCCTGAATCCCTATACAAATAGGCAGTGTAGATGTATATACAGTAGGTTCAGGAGTGAGAGAGCTGCAGGCTGGCAGCATAAAGAGACAAGCAGGATGGCAGTATAAAGAGATGTATATAGGTTCAGGAGTGAGACAAGCAGGCTGGCAGGCAGGCAAGCATGCCGACCAGAGCATAGCCGAGGCCCGATGGTGCGGAACATCCAACTCGATGACAAGTTGGTAAAGTTTTAATGCGAGGCGAGCTTGCCAGAGCACGATGCCTGCAACACCATCCTCACTCCTACACACTCCTTCACTCTACATCTCTCTCCACTCACATGATGGAATACCCGACACAATTCCATCCGGCAGTACCCACCACACGAGGGGTATTTCTCACTGTTTTAATGTTATAATTGAAAGCAAGGGAGGGAGTGCAGGTGGTTTTGAGGCCTTTATTCTAAAGCGTGCAGGATCCTGGCAGTGGTGTCTGAGGCAAGAGGAATATTGAAAACATTTCTCCCTTCACCACCGCCAGAATCACCACCATCACCAGCACCACCACCACACTATATCACCACTACACTACCTCTCAACACTGATTCATACACGGCTTCTCCCTCAGTATGACCAGGAATAATATATAGTTTTGTTTCTAACCATCACGTTGGTATCAGTGGAGTTTCAAACTTGGCTAAACTCTTGTAACCCTCCCTGCCCCTCCGCCTCCACTCTCCCTGCCCCTCCACTCCCTGACCCGCCGCCTCCACTCTGCCTCTCCGTCCTTGCTAAATCCTGCCATGGCAACAGTTAACAAACATCACCGCTTTCCCAGGCTCCGTCCTTGTGATCAGGATGTATTTTATGAAGCTGTGGGAAACCCTTGGAGAGGGAGGGAGAAAAGGGAAGAGCTAGAGAGGGAAGAAGGAAAGTAGAGAAGTGCTGGACTAGTTTTCTAGGTGAAGGGAGAGCTATAATGACTACTGCTTTCCCTAAACACACCAGGGTAATAAAAATTAATACTTCAGCAGGAGATAAATTGTATAAAATACCGACACGATGGAAAAATAATCATTATATTATTTTTAGAGGGGTGGACCGGTAAGCCAGCGGAAGGCCTCTGTCAGATAACCAAAGTTCCAAAGGCGGGTCATCATCTGACTAAAACCCGCGTCAGGAACCTTGTCCTGTTTCCTGACGAACCTTACCTAACTGATGGAAAAATAAACACAAATACGGTATAATGGGATCCTTTATTGACTACGTTTCAAATCTAACTTACCAAACATTTTCCACCAGACTCTCCACACTATATATACTCATGTGCTATTCACCCAGGTAGATCTGTTTGAGACTTGATAAAGCCTACTGTGTGGGCGAAACGTTGTTAGTAAAGGATTACATTACACTGCATTTCTGTTTGTTTTTCCATCCAGGAATTTTATGTAAATACGAACAAGGTACAGTAAATGACAGTGAGATACAGTGGATACCTTTATTAACAATGTTTCGTCCACTTAGTGGGCTTTATTATGTATATAAATGGTTTAGAGAACCGACAGGTTGATAAATTAGACACATGGGCATCACTTGGGTATCTTTATTGAGGAAACGTTTCGCCACACAGTGACTTCATCAGTCATACAAAGGAGAATGATGAAGAACAGTCAAGAATACACGAGAAAGAGGAGTATGTAAAGAGAAATAGAGGAGGATGAGGTGTGTGCTAGTATCCCAGGGTGAGGGAGCACTACTGACTATTGGTGCCCCGTGCCCTGGTGGCATATGTTCTCACTTCACACGGTGAGGGATACGGGTTCGTTTCTCGGCGAGGGTTGAAATATTGCGCGTTTCCTTACACCGGTTGTCTATGTTCACCCATTAGTAAAATGGGTACCTGGGTGTTAGTGGACTGGTGTGGGTCGCATCCCGGGACAAAACTGACGTAATTTGCGGGAAATGCTCAGCATAACAAGCGGCTTTCTATGTCACTGATGTCAGCTATGGTCTGTATACCTTGTACATGTACTTGTAGAAATAAAATTATTATTATTATTATTATTATGTTGGCTCCTGGAGGCCTTACATAACTTGCAAGTACAGGAGGGCCCCGCTTATACAGCAGGTTAGGTTCCGGGCTACTGCTAAATCGCTGTAAAGTGAAACATATCCCTTTTCTCACTTTCAAATACATATAAAAGTCTGACAACATGATTACACTATCATATATTAAGTGAGCAATAGAGCTAGATTTAAAATATGTAATATATTCAGTACACAAATTACTTACTACTTACCTTCATATATTTTCGTCCTTAGTTGATAGTGAGTAGTGAATATATTGTAGGAAGTCTGAATAAAGAAAGAATTGATGTAACTGAAAACCGCTGCATTAGCGAAATGCCGTAAAGCGGGACCCTCCTGTATGGTGTGCTAGACGCTTTGTTTACAATTATTATTATTATTATTATTATTATTATTATTATTATTATTATTATTATTATAATCAAGGGGGAAGCGCTAAACCCGGAGGATTATATAGCGCCTGGGGGGGATATGGAAGGCATTCAGGCTTAATTCGGGGAACTGGAGCACAGATCCAATTCCCTAAATCAAGAGCCCCTCACCAACATCAAGGAACCTTCCTTGAGGGGTTTGTTTACAAGAAGTGCTAATGTTAGATGCGCTGTTAAGGGAAGATTCTAGGAATCTGCATGTATCCTTGGATGACTAGTTTATTCACTTTGCCAGGTGATTCTTGGTGCCTTGATGTATTTATACATTAGGTATGGAGATGTTTACACTAGTTCTGTGGCACTGTAGTGCGTCTTCAGGAGCTATGCACTGTTGCAAGACAGCAACAGACAGGAGGAAATCACATCCCTAACGATTTCCATCCCTATGTGGCTTATTTTGAATGGTTAAGATCGCTTGTTAGTGATTATTGCATTGATACATATATTGATGAATATGACACATGTAAAACACCTGAGTATCTTCATTCTGAGTTTAGAATAAAGATACTCGGGTGTTGCACATGTGTCATATTCATTAAGTTTTCAGTTATGTATACTATTATTGTTGTATACATACACTGTTGTGTATTCTTATATATTGGTGTTCCTTAACTAGTGTGACAGTGACGTGTGACAGTGTAGTGTGACAGAGAAGCCTGGCAGTGCAGTGTGAAAGTGAAGCGTGATAGTGCAGTGTGACAGTGAAGTGTGATAATGAAGTGTGATAGTGAAGCGTGACAGTGCAGTGTGACAGTGAAGCGTGACAGTGCAGTGTGACAGTGAAGTGTGATAATGAAGTGTGACAGTGAAGCGTGACAGTGAAGTGTGACAGTGAAGCGTGACAGTGCAGTGTGACAGTGAAGCGTGACAGTGAAGCGTGACAATGAAGCGTGACAGTGAAGCGTGACAGTGAAGCGTGACAGTGAAGTGCCCCCTACTTAACTTTTACCCCATTCATTACAAGGAATAATTTAGACTCCCATATATTGTATCAACAAGACTGTGTCTCCAGTAAGTCTTTAATAATAGTAAAGAATACAGCACAAGTATTACCCATCAGTATTGACATTCTGTGAGGGAAACGTGTGTCAAGCGCTTAAGACATTTAATTTAGGAGACGTTTCGCTCTCTATTTTTTTAGCTCATTGATTATATTCATTCGGAAGAATGGGAGATGATGAGAGTTGATGCAAGGGGAGAGTAGCTCCATTTCTTTGGATCAAGACCCCTTCACCAGCTTGAAAGTGTCCTCTCTCTTGTGAGGTTAGTACTTAGTCATTCCAGTGACCACACCATCTTCTACAAGCAGTGACCACACCATCTTCTACAAGCGGTGACCACACCATCTTCTACAAGCAGTGACCACACCATCTTCTACAAGCAGTGACCATATCATTGTTTACAAGCAGTGACCACACCATCTTCTACAAGCAGTGACCATATCATTGTTTACAAGCAGTGACCACACCATCTTCTACAAGCAGTGACCATATCATTGTTTACAAGCAGTGACCACACCATCTTCTACAAGCAGTGACCATATCATTGTTTACAAGCAGTGACCACACCATCTTCAACAAGCAGTGACCATATCATTGTTTACAAGCAGTGACCACACCGTCTTCTACAAGCAGTGACCATATCATTGTTTACAAGCAGTGACCACACCATCTTCAACAAGCAGTGACCATATCATTGTTTACAAGCAGTGACCACACCGTCTTCTACAAGCAGTGACCATATCATTGTTTACAAGCAGTGACCACACCATCTTCAACAAGCAGTGACCATATCATTGTTTACAAGCAGTGACCACACCATCTTCTACAAGCAGTGACCATATCATTATTTATAAGCAGTGGCCATTCTATTTTCTACAAACAGTGACCACACCATCTTCTACAAGGAGTGACCATACCATCTACAAGCAGTGACTATATCATTGTTTACAAGCAGTGACGACACCATCTTCTACAAGCAGTGATCATATCACTGCCTACAATGACTGGCCACATCTTGATCTACAAGCAGTGACCACACCATCCTCAAAAAATCACTGAGTACATCATCCTCTATAAACAGTATCTAACTTATCGTCTACAAGCAGTAGCCACGTCATCTACAAGCAGTAGCCACGTCATCTACAAGCAGTAGCCACGTCATCTACAAGCAGTAGCCACGTCATCTACAAGCAGTAGCCACGTCATCTACAAGCAGTAGCCACGTCATCTACAAGCAGTAGCCACGTCATCTACAAGCAGTAGCCACGTCATCTACAAGCAGTAGCCACGTCATCTACAAGCAGTAGCCACGTCATCTACAAGCAGTAGCCACGTCATCTACAAGCAGTAGCCACGTCATCTACAAGCAGTAGCCACGTCATCTACAAGCAGTAGCCACGTCATCTACAAGCAGTAGCCACGTCATCTACAAGCAGTAGCCACGTCATCTACAAGCAGTAGCCACGTCATCTACAAGCAGTAGCCACGTCATCTACAAGCAGTAGCCACGTCATCTACAAGCAGTAGCCACGTCATCTACAAGCAGTAGCCACGTCATCTACAAGCAGTAGCCACGTCATCTACAAGCAGTAGCCACGTCATCTACAAGCAGTAGCCACGTCATCTACAAGCAGTAGCCACGTCATCTACAAGCAGTAGCCACGTCATCTACAAGCAGTAGCCACGTCATCTACAAGCAGTAGCCACATCATCTACAAGCAGTAGCCACGTCATCTACAAGCAGTAGCCACGTCATCTACAAGCAGTAGCCACGTCATCTACAAGCAGTAGCCACGTCATCTACAAGCAGTAGCCACGTCATCTACAAGCAGTAGCCACGTCATCTACAAGCAGTAGCCACGTCATCTACAAGCAGTAGCCACGTCATCTACAAGCAGTAGCCACGTCATCTACAAGCAGTAGCCACGTCATCTACAAGCAGTAGCCACGTCATCTACAAGCAGTAGCCACGTCATCTACAAGCAGTAGCCACATCATCTACAAGCAGTAGTCACGTCATCTACAAGCAGTAGCCACGTCATCTACAAGCAGTAGCCACATCATCTACAAGCAGTAGCCACGTCATCTACAAGCAGTAGCCACGTCATCTACAAGCAGTAGCCACGTCATCTACAAGCAGTAGCCACGTCATCTACAAGCAGTAGCCACGTCATCTACAAGCAGTAGCCACGTCATCTACAAGCAGTAGCCACGTCATCTACAAGCAGTAGCCACGTCATCTACAAGCAGTAGCCACGTCATCTACAAGCAGTAGCCACGTCATCTACAAGCAGTAGCCACGTCATCTACAAGCAGTAGCCACGTCATCTACAAGCAGTAGCCACGTCATCTACAAGCAGTAGCCACGTCATCTACAAGCAGTAGCCACGTCATCTACAAGCAGTAGCCACGTCATCTACAAGCAGTAGCCACGTCATCTACAAGCAGTCGCTACATCATACTCTACATCTATTTGTGTATTGTTCCAGTCACGGTGTAATTCAGTCGTTCTCAAGGTCGTCTCTAAGGTCGTCTAAGGTCGTCAGCGTCAGTGTATTGGTACTACCTTCCCCATCTTTGGATCAAAGCTGATTACCACCTGTTACCCTAAGGGATAAGAATATCCACGAATCGTGAAATTCACTCTAATTTTCGCGTAGTTTGTGAAAAAAAAGACCCTTGACTTGTGTGGTTAAACGCTCCATGGTTTATCAGCCACATCCGCAAGTTCAGCCTTAAAACTACTACGTACGTACACAAACGCAGATGTTCGGTCTATATTTCAATGGTCAGTATGCCCGTGTAACTGTCTGTGGGTTGTATTGTACGTGGGAAATCTGGCCAGCTCAAACTTTGCTACACTACACCTTTGATTTGGCGAAAAATAAAGTTCAGTGGCACTGGGTTCCCGACTCGCCCTAAAATGGCTCTTGTCAGCACACTGTGTATATGTATGTATGTATATATATATATATATATATATATATATATATATATATATATATATATATATATATATATATATATATATATATATTCTTTCAACGTACCAGCAGTATCCCACCGAGGCAGGGTGGCCCAAAAGAAAAAACTGAAGTTTCTCCTTTTAAATTTAGTAATATATACAGGAGAAGGGGTTACTAGCCCCTTGCTCCCGGCATTTTAGTCGTCTCTTACGACACGCATGGCTTACAGAGGAAGAATTCTGTTCCACTTCCCCATGGAGATAAGAGGAAATAAACAAGAACAAGAATTAGAAAGAAAATAGAAGAAAACCCAGAGGGGTGTGTATATATATGCTTGTACATGTATGTGTAGTGTGACCTAAGTGTCAGTAGAAGTAGCAAGACGTACCTGTAATCTTGCATATTTATGAGACAGACAAAAGACACCAGCAATCCTACCATCATGTAAAACAATTACAGGCTTTTGTTTTACACTCACTTGGCAGGACGGTAGTACCTCCCTGGGTGGTTGTTGTCTACCAACCTACTACCACAGGATGGTAGTACCTCCCTGGGTGGTTGTTGTCTACCAACCTACTACCACAGGATGGTAGTACCTCCCTGGGTGGTTGTTGTCTACCAACCTACTACCACAGGACGGTAGTACCTCCCTGGGCGGTTGCTGTCTACCATCCTACTACCACAGGACGGTAGTACCTCCCTGGGTGGTTGTCTACCATCCTACTACCACAGGACGGTAGTACCTCCCTGGGTGGTTGTTGTCTACCATCCTACTACCACAGGATGGTAGTACCTCCCTGGGTGGTTGTTGTCTACCATCCTACTACCACAGGATGGTAGTACCTCCCTGGGTGGTTGTTGTCTACCAACCTACTACCACAGGACGGTAGTACCTCCCTGGGTGGTTGTTGTCTACCAACCTACTACCACAGGATGGTAGTACCTCCCTGGGTGGTTGTTATCTACCATCCTACTACCACAGGACGGTAGTACCTCCCTGGGTGGTTGTTGTCTACCATCCTACTACCACAGGACGGTAGTACCTCCCTGGGTGGTTGTTGTCTACCATCCTACTACCACAGGATGGTAGTACCTCCCTGGGTGGTTGTTGTCTACCATCCTGCTACCACAGGATGGTAGTACCTCCCTGGGTGGTTGTTGTCTACCAACCTACTACCACAGGACGGTAGTACCTCCCTGGGTGGTTGTTGTCTACCAACCTACTACCACAGGACGGTAGTACCTCCCTGGGTGGTTGTTGTCTACCATCCTACTACCACAGGACGGTAGTACCTCCCTGGGTGGTTGTTGTCTACCATCCTACTACCACAGGATGGTAGTACCTCCCTGGGTGGTTGTTGTCTACCAACCTACTACCACAGGATGGTAGTACCTCCCTGGGTGGTTGTTGTCTACCATCCTACTACCACAGGACGGTAGTACCTCCCTGGGTGGTTGTTGTCTACCATCCTACTACCACAGGACGGTAGTACCTCCCTGGGTGGTTGTTGTCTACCATCCTACTACCTAGGAGAGAGTTCCGGGGGTCAACGCCCTCACGGCCCGGTCCGTGACCAGGCCTCATGGTGGATCAGATCCTTATCAACCAGGCTGTTATTATTATTATCATTATTATTATTATTATTATTATTATTATTATTATTATTATACGAATAAGTGCCTCTCTGCTGTATTTTTTTCGATGACTTTTCAGTTTCTTTTCCTATTGTACTGAATTTAAGAATTCACTCTTCGTATTCTCTTACTCTGAAGTCTGGTATGTCATTACTGTTTCCCCGCTGTTTCTCTGGTATGTCATTACTGTTTCCCCGCTGTTTCTCTGGTATGTCATTACTGTTTCCCCGCTGTTTCTCTGGTATGTCATTACTGTTTCCCCGCTGTTTCTCTGGTATGTCATTACTGTTTCCCCGCTGTTTCTCTGGTATGTCATTACTGTTTCCCCGCTGTTTCTCTGGTATGTCATTACTGTTTCCCCGCTGTTTCTCTGGTATGTCATTACTGTTTCCCCGCTGTTTCTCTGGTATGTCATTACTGTTTCCCCGCTGTTTCTCTGGTTTCATTTTTTCCCCGCTGTTTCTCTGGTATGTCATTACTGGCTGTTTCTCTGGTATGTCATTACTGTTTCCCCGCTGTTTCTCTGGTATGTCATTACTGTTTCCCCGCTGTTTCTCTGTTTATTTTTTACAAGGTATTCAAAACTCAACGTCATGTGGTCGCTAGTTTCCAGGGGTTTATGGTATTCTATTTTACTTACGTTAGCTGCCTTAGGGTGAATACTAGGTCCAGCCTCGCTGGTTCATCCTCTTTCTCCGTGGATGTGTCCGGTATAGTGGCACATACACAAATAACCCGCACATAGAAGAGAGGAGCTTACGACGACGTTTGGGTCCGACTTGGACCATTTACAAAGTCCAAGTCGAACCGAAACGTCGTCGTAAGCTCCTCTCGTCTATGTGCGGGTTATTTGTGTATTGTTCCAGTCACGGTATTGTGACTTTTTTTGTTATATTGACACATAATTTGCCATCACCGCCTCCATCATCTTAATCTTCTTTCATGGTCCTCTGTGTGGATTTAAATTCTCCTGGTCTTTTGTCCTTCCGTATAAACTTTCCCATGATTATGAGCATTGAATTGGCCACATAGGTTGTTTTCACCGCTTGTTATGCCATTGTTTTGTTGTCGTATTTCTGTCGTTGTGGTCTGTTGATCCCTCAAGGAAGGTTTCTTGATGCTTGTGAGGGGCTCTTGATCTAGGGAAATGGATCTGTGCTCCACTTCCCTGAATTAAACCTGAATACCTTCCACATCCTCCCACAAGCGCTGTATAATCCTACGGGTTTAGTGCTACCCCCTTGATTGTAATAATAATGTTGTCTGTTCATTAGTAGTTGATTGTACATTAAAATGGTATAAAATACCGACAGGTTGTTAGGTAAGACACATATGCAACAGTTAGGTATCTTTATTACATCGTCTTCAAGTATCTTCTGCTTCTATCAACTTTTCTGTACTTGACTGAAGAAGCCTACTGTGTAGGCGAAACGTTTCATAATAAAGATACCTAACTGTTGCATATGTGTCTTACCTAACAGTAGTTGATTGTATATCACTACTGTGACCATCTGAGTTCCTGTCTTAAGTGTGTCTGTGAAGTCATTTGGTTTTTGTCTGAATATTCTTCTCATCTCAAAATTATTTTTTTTTCTGATTAACAGTGATACAACTCCCCATCCCCTTCCTCAGAACTCGATAACCTGCTGAGAATATTGCATTTGTTAACCACTTTTTTTATAGTTTTGTCGTGAGTTTGTCCCATGTGCGGGTTATTTGTGTATAGTTTTGTCTCTGATGTCTGGAGTTAGTGTACTTGTCACTATTTCCATTTGTCTCTCTTGTTTGTTATTCTGTCTTTGTGTAACAAACCAGCAGTTTTTTTTCTTTTGTTGTCTTCTGGTTCAAAGCGTTCTGGTTTCGTGTTATCCATGGGTGAGAGGAATTAAAGGGGAAGTAGATAGAGGTGATAGATAGGGTGAAGGGCAGTTGTGGGATTTTCTTGTGAATGTAAAGGGAGGATGGGGAATAGGGTGTGGTTGGTCTTGAGTTAGTATGAGTGTGTGCTCACTTATTTGTAGTTGCAGGGGTAGATTCATAGCTCCTGGTCTCTCCCCTTCGCTGGTAGCTAGGTCCATTCTCTTCCTGCTGTGTGTGTGTTGGTTACCAGCTGTCAAATGCACTTGTCGGTAGACACTTGGTCTGTTGTGAGAAGTTGTGTTTGTGTGTACTCCCCTAATGTGGTTGCAGGGGTCGAGTCGCAGGTCCTGTGTGTGTGTGTGTGTGTGTGTGTGTGTGTGTGTGTGTGTGTGTGTGTGTGTGTGTGTGTGTGTGTGTGTGTTTGTGTGTGTGTACTCACCTAATTGCGGTTGCAGGGGTCGAGACTCAGCTCCTGGCCCCGCCTCTTCACTGATCCCAACTAGGTCCTCTCTCTGCTTCCTGAGGAATGGTTCCTGCCTCCACTACGTCACTTGCTAGGCTATTCCACTTCCTGACGACTCTATGACTGAACAAATACTTCCTAACATCCCTGTGACTCGTCTGAGTCTTCAACTTCCAATTGTGACCCCTTGTTTCTGTGTCCCATCTCTGGAACATCCTGTCTCTGTCCACTTTATGTGTGTCTGTGTGTACTCACCTAATTGTGGTTGCAGGGGTCATGTCACAACTCGTGTGTGTGCGTAACATGTGCTTGTAGTTTGAAGGCAAGAAAGTGATGCAATTTTCCAGCGTGAAGTTAAGACAGTGAACTGCATATTCAGAATTTCCCTGGTAAAATGTTCCCATCACTGAGAAGATTGACTTACCAAGTCTGTCTTTACTCTCCTTCACTCACAGTTTGACGACGAGTCACTACACAACTCATGTGACCCAGACTGTGGCGTTGTCCAGGCTTCACCTGACTCTGGGAGTCAGGAATACAAGATATAGTGGTATGAACAAATTCGCTGACTATACACACCTGACTCTGGGAGTCAGGAATACAAGATATAGTGGTATGAACAAATTCGCTGACTATACACACCTGACTCTGGGAGTCACGAATACAAGATATAGTGGTATGAACAAATTCGCTGACTATACACACCTGACTCTGGGAGTCAGGAATACAAGAAACAGTGGTACGAGCAAATTCGCTGACTATACAAAAATAGTCAGGATAATTGATTCAGAGAAAGATTCCACCGTACTTCAGAAGGATATAAACAAGATCAAGTCACGGTCAGAATAGATGCAGTATCTGACGCTTTGTGTTGAGAGAAGGAATTATTTCTGACCTCTTTCTCAGTGATTATTTAATTACCCTTGAAGAAATACACTGTTTACCTGTAGATGGTTATAACTATGACCATAATTTTTAAAGGGTTGGATCGGTAAGCCAGTGGAAGGCCTCGGTCATATGACCAAGAGCTCCAGGGGTGGGTCATCATACGACTAAAACCCGCGTCAGGAAACGCTTGTCCTGTTTCCTGACACACCTTACCAACCTAATTGTTGCATATGTGTCTTACCAAACAACCTGTCGGTATTTTATACCATTTCAATGTTCACACTGTTAAGATGTTGTAGTATCTGATAGATGTATGTTCCACTGTGAAGATGTTGCAGTGTCTGATAGATGTATGTGTCCCACTGTGAAGATGTTGCAGTGTCTGATAGATGTATGTCCCACTGTGAAGATGTTGCAGTGTCTGATAGATGTGTGTGTCCCACTGTGAAGATGTTGCAGTGTCTGATAGATGTATGTCCCACTGTGAAGATGTTGCAGTGTCTGATAGATGTGTGTGTCCCACTGTGAAGATGTTGCAGTGTCTGATAGATGTATGTCCCACTGTGAAGATGTTGCAGTGTCTGATAGATGTGTGTGTCCCACTGTGAAGATGTTGCAGTGTCTGATAGATGTATGTCCCACTGTGAAGAAGGTTTAGATTGTTATTGGAGTTTGTAGAGGCCAATCTGCTGATTATGTTTTAAAGGTGCAATTTTGTTTCGTTAAATAACAACAATAGGCCTCTCTTATGTCTTAAATCTTTAATGGCTGGTATCTACTGTGGATAAAATATTATCCAGTAAGTTTAGGCCGTGTAGAGGCGAATTTCTCAGTTAACTTCTGTAGTTTATGAAGTTGGAATAATTTAACTGTGATCAATAACTCGAGAATGCCTCTTCCGATCGGATATAAATTTTTGCAGATGGTGGACTTTCTTAAAAAAAATATGTCTCTCGTTGATTTTGGGCTGTATAAGTTTCACTTTGTAAATTTTATTAACCAAATTGTTTTCCATGCCTTGAAAATGATTCTTCAGATCAGCTTCAAACCACAAATGCTTTCAGGTCTTAGAGAAGTGTCTTCATTGATTTTGAACTGTTTAGATACCAGTTTGCTAATTTTATTGATGAATTTGTGAATGTTTTTCTGTTGGTTTTAAACGTTCAGTTCTGATGTGCCATAGTTGTAGGCAGGAAAGTAATAGCTGTGGGCCAGTAGGCCTGCTGCAGTGTTCCTTCTTTCTTATGTTCTTAAGGAGGCACAGTACAGTGACTGGAACAATGTTGATAAATTAGACACATGTGCAACTCTTGGGTATCTTTATTGAGGAAACGTTTCGCCACACAGTGGCTTCATCAGTCCATACAAAGGAGAATCTTGAAGAACAGGAGGAGAATGAGGTAATCAGTCCCTCAACCTTGAGTCGATGTGGTCAGTCCATCAATCTTGAATAGAATACGGCATACGTGGTGAGAAGGTGCTTATAAACCTTTGGCAGGAGAGGAGAAGCAGTCAGAGGTCGTGTAACATTTGTTCAACATGTCGGTTCTCTGAACCATTCATCTACAAACTGGAACAATACACTAATAACCAACACATAGGAGAGAGGAAAACTCCCTCACTCTTTTGTGTTAATATGACTTTGTAAATGATCCAAATTGGACCAAAACGTTGTCGTATGATTTTCTCTCTACTCTGTTCGGGTTGTTTGTGTGTAGGAGAGTATGTAATGAAGGTAAGTGAAATACACACGCAGAACAATACACACATACATAACACAGTACACACAAAACGCTACATACGCAACACAGTGCACACACAAAACATACATAAGAACATAATGGAAATATAAACACAAATGCAGTATAATGTGATCCTTTATTGACAACGTTTCACCCACACAGTGGACTTTCTCAAGTAGATCCGTGTGTGACTTGAGAAAGCCCACATTATACTGCATTTGTGTTTATATTTCCATTGTGTCGGTATTTTATACCATTTATTACCATAAGAACATAATAACGAGGGAACACTGCAGCAGGCCTACTGGCCCATGCGAGGCAGGTCCAAGTCTCCTACCGGCTTAAGCCAATGCACCCAACCTAGTCAGGTCAGGTCACATTGGCTTAAGGGTGGAACACGGCAACCGACCTGTTAGCACAAGCTATCAGGTCTAACTCACACCCACCCACATCCACTCATGTATTTATCCAACCTATTTTTAAAGCTACACAACGTTCTGGCCTCTATAACTCTACTCGGGAGTTTGTTCCACTCATCCACAACTCTATTACCAAACCAGTACTTTCCTATATCCTTCCTGAATCTGAATTTTTCCAACTTAAAACCATTGCTGCGAGTCCTGTCTAGGCTAGATATTTTCAGCACACTATTTACATCCCCTTTATTTATTTCTGTCTTCCATTTACAACACAATACATACAAAACTCTTACATACACAACACAATACACACACAACAGTATATATACAACACAATACATACACAAAACCCTGACACACACAACACAATACACACTCAAGCGGAACATTCCCATCGATTTTGAGTTGTGTAAATTTCCATTAACCATTTTTATTAAAGAGGCTTGTGTGTGAGTCCCATGTAAGAGCTTCAGAGTGTCTCTTCTTAGCGACTTCAAACCCACAACGATGAAACACATCTGTATTTATAAACATCTCACAGTCCAATGTATTTTGATGCACAGTGCGCAGGTTCGAATCCTGCTGTGGACTGAGAAATAATGTTTGTAAATGCGCCCGTTTGCGATTTGTTAAGCAACTACACTTATATTTATGCCGCATTCTGCACTATTCCTTTTGCGTGCATTGAGGTAAAGGAAGCTTTTTTTTTTTTAATTTTCTGACTGTTTTAGAGTTCTTCACCATTCACGTGCATGGGAGTACATGTGGCTGAGGTTAACGTATCCAGGGACACCTTTTTTGAACCCAGCAATGACTGTAATTGGTTTAAATTGTTATTTTTTAAGAATATAAATGTATAATACCATAGCTAGAACAATACACAATAGTAAGTTCCTCTTATGTTCGGGTTATTTGTGTATGTTATTTTAATTTAGATTAAGTTAGGTTAGGTTAGTTTAGGATAGGTTAGGTTAGGTTGGGATAAGCTGGCTTAGGTTAGGTTAGGTTAGGTTGGGTTGTTAGGATAGGTTAGGTTAGGTTAGGTTAGGTTAGGTTGGGTTGGGTTAGGTTAGGTTGGGTTAGGATAGGTTAGGTTAGGTTAGGTTGGGTTAGGATAGGTTAGGTTAGGTTAGGTTAGGTTGGGTTGGGTTAGGTTAGGTTGGGTTAGGTTAGGTTAGGTTAGGTTAGGTTGGGTTAGGTTAGGTTGGGTTAGGATAGGTTAGGTTAGGTTAGGTTGGGTTAGGATATGTTAGGTTAGGTTAGGTTGGGTTAGGTTAGGTTGGGTTAGGATAGGTTAGGTTAGGTTGGGATAAGCTGGCTTAGGTTAGGTTAGGTTAGGTTGGGTTGTTAGGATAGGTTAGGTTAGGTTGGGTTGGGTTAGGTTAGGTTGGGTTAGGATAGGTTAGGTTAGGTTGGGTTGGGTTAGGTTAGGTTGGGTTAGGATAGGTTAGGTTAGGTTAGGTTAGGTTGGGTTAGGTTAGGTTGGGTTAGGATAGGTTAGGTTAGGTTGGGTTAGGTTAGGTTGGGTTAGGATAGGTTAGGTTAGGTTAGGTTAGGTTAGGTTAGGTTGGGTTAGGTTAGGTTAGATTGGGTTAGGATAGGTTAGGTTAGGTTAGGTTAGGTTAGGTTGGGTTAGGTTAGGTTGGGTTAGGATAGGTTAGGTTAGGTTGGGTTAGGATATGTTAGGTTAGGTTAGGTTGGGTTAGGATAGGTTAGGTTAGGTTGGGTTAGGTTAGGTTGGGTTAGGATAGGTTAGGTTAGGTTAGGTTAGGTTGGGTTAGGTTAGGTTGGGTTAGGATAGGTTAGGTTAGGTTAGGTTAGGTTGGGTTAAGCTGGCTTAGGTTAGGTTAGGTTAGGTTGGGTTAGGATAGGTTAGGTTAGGTTAGGTTAGGTTGGGTTAAGCTGGCTTAGGTTAGGTTAGGTTAGGTTGGGTTAGGATAGGTTAGGTTAGGTTAGGTTAGGTTAGACCTAAGAGTGTATTAAGCATTAAAGAAATTTTATAAACTTGCGGTAGTGCGTCTGGCACCGAGGTAGT
>NC_091385.1:4079467-4084467 GCF_038502225.1 Cherax quadricarinatus | reverse complement strand
GCTGTTGCTACTTCTGCTATTGTTGTTGCTGTTGCTACTTCTGCTATTGTTGTTGCTGTTGCTACTTCTGCTATTGTTGTTGCTGTTGCTACTTCTGCTATTGTTGTTGCTGTTGCTACTTCTGCTATTGTTGTTGCTGTTGCTACTTCTGCTATTGTTGTTGCTGTTGCTACTTCTGCTATTGTTGTTGCTGTTGCTACTTCTGCTATTGTTGCTGCTGTTGCTACTTCTGCTAATGCGTGCTGGTCCCGTTATTACTGCTGCTGTTCTTAATGCTGTTGCCTTCAAAGGAAACTTTACTGGGGTTAATAATCCCGCTGGGTTAATAACCCAGGATAACCCGAGGTCAAAGAGTGTGGCTTGTTTCCGTTAGAATCTTTCTCGCTTAAATGCCATCCACAACAGTCAAGTCCAGAAGAGAGAGAGGAGATGTTTTGCAAGACTTGCCTATACATCCGTCTCTTC
Source organism: Cherax quadricarinatus (assembly GCF_038502225.1). Lineage (NCBI taxonomy): Eukaryota > Metazoa > Arthropoda > Malacostraca > Decapoda > Parastacidae > Cherax > Cherax quadricarinatus. The sequence continues at coordinate 4,084,002 of NC_091385.1, read as the reverse complement.
CAGGGTTCGATTCCAGGAGGATTCGGTTGTGAGCCAAACGTGCTGTTTATTCTTTACGAGGTGGCGCTGCTTGTCTGCTGTTTCTGCATTTGCTAGTGCTGTTCTGCTGTTAAGAAAGCCCGATGGAGGATTGCGGATGTGTACCGACTAAAGCAAGGTGACCGAAGTCACAGTTCGGGATGTTTATCCTCATCCTTGTTTGGAAGGCCACTTTGATTCCTAAACTAGATCTCCTGCTGGTGCTATTCTTTTTATTTTTTGATGCTAGTAGAGGTTCTGTTATGTGTGTTAGTACAGCTACTGCGTTTGCTATTACCGTTCTGCTGTTTCTGTTGTTGATTCTAGTAGTGGTGCTGTTGTGTGCTACTGCTCTTTCTTGTGGCATTTCTGCTATTTGTGCTAGTGGTGTGACGCTGCTGCTATTTCTACTAGTACTTCTACTCCTTATGTTCTTATATTCCCTCAGCACATCCTTCTTTCTATTGATATTTGTTAATTCTGAGCATTGTCTCAGCTAAACTCAAAGACGTTAATGCTACTGGAAAATAGTGAAGATTCTCTGACTTAGATGAACCCTGAATGCCTTAAATTTATCATGTGAACTTTAAGTGTTTACACACACACACACACACACACACACGGGAACTGAAGAGTATGTCCTGTGTGAAGAGGTTAACGGATATCGACCTGACAACACTGGAGGACAGGAGGGATAAGGAAGACATGATAACGACATATATAATACTAAGAGAAATTGACAGGGTGGATAGGGACAGGATGTTCCAGAGATGAGACACAGCAACAAGGGGTCACAATTGGAAGTTGAAGACTCAGATGATACAGTGGGATGTTAGGAAGTATTTCTTCAGTCATAGAGTTGTCAGGAAGTGGAATTGTCTGGAGAGTGACGTAGTGGAGGGAGGATGCATACATAGCTTTAAGAAGAGGTATGATAAAGCTCATGGAACAGAGAGAGAGTGGGCCTAGTAGTGAGAAGTGAAGAGGCGGGGGCCAGGAGCTATGAATCAACCCCTGCAACCACAGATAGGTGAGTACACACTAACCTGAAGCGGTGAGTGACGTACATGCACGCACACACTAACCTGAAGCGGTGAGAGTGACGTACACGCACGCACACACTAACATGAAGCGGTGAAAGTGACGTACACGCACGCACACACTAACCTGAAGCGGTGAGAGTGACGTACACGCACGCACACACTAACATGAAGCGGTGAAAGTGACGTACACGCACGCACACACTAACATGAAGCGGTGAGAGTGACGTACACGCACGCACACACTAACCTGAAGCGGTGAGAGTGACGTACACGCACGCACACACTAACCTGAAGCGGTGAGAGTGACGTACACGCACGCACACACTAACCTGAAGCGGTGAGAGTGACGTACACGCACGCACACACTAACCTGAAGCGGTGAAAGTGACGTACACGCACGCACACACTAACATGAAGCGGTGAAAGTGACGTACACGCACGCACACACTAACATGAAGCGGTGAAAGTGACGTACACGCACGCACACACTAACAAGAAGCGGTGAGAGTGACGTACACGCACGCACACACTAACAAGAAGCGGTGAGAGTGACGTACACGCACGCACACACTAACATGAAGCGGTGAGAGTGACGTACACGCACGCACACACTAACACGAAGCGGTGAGAGTGACGTACACGCACGCACACACTAACATGAAGCGGTGAGAGTGACGTACACGCACGCACACACTAACATGAAGCGGTGAGAGTGACGTACACGCACGCACACACTAACATGAAGCGGTGAGAGTGACGTACACGCACGCACACACTAACATGAAGCGGTGAGAGTGACGTACACGCACGCACACACACGATAACAAGGTCTAACCACCAGTGCTGGGAAGGGTGCACAGGTAGAAAGTTTTAGCGTTTATCATACCAAGTTAACTCAGAGTGAGAGCACCGGCGGAAATGAGGAGGGTGAGGGGAGGGGAGAGAGTGAGAGAGAGAGTGAGACAGATAGTGAGTGTGAGAGTGAGAGATAGAGGATGAGTGAGAGAGTGGGAGTGAGCGAGAGTGAGAGAGTGAGTGTGAGAGTGAGAGATAGAGGGTGAGTGTAAGAGTGAGAGTGGGAATGAGTGAGATAGTGAGAGTGAGAGAGATAGTGAGTGTGAGAGATTGAGTGTGAGAGTGGGAGTGAGATAGTGAGTGTGAGAGAGAGTGGGAGTGAGATAGTGAGTGTGAGAGTGAGAGAGTGGGAGTGAGAGACAGTTCCTGTATGTGTGATATAAATGGTTGAAAAAAGAGACAAGATGATGACTGAGACACTTGAGCATCGTTTGTGAATCTTTATTACGGAAACGTTTCGCCAGCCAGTGGCTTCTTCAGTCCATTTCAAAGAATAAAGGCGGAAGATGAGGAGTTTGAGGCAATCAGTCCCTCAGCCTTGAGTTGATACGATCAGTCGCATTCTCCTGTGTGTGTGTGTGTGTGTGTGTGTGTTTTCCTGCCTGCATGATAGCGTCTACATGTGTACGTCAATTGATGCTAGCATATGCTATTTATTAAGACCTATTTAATAATGTTAAGCGCTAAACCCATGTGGTTCATTCAGTGCAAGACGTGGTGGAGGCTCGATCCTACGTCTGCTGAACGCCAGGCAGACACGGTTACTGTTTGTACTCAACTAGACCTTAGATAATTTGAAAGGCACCTTTGTTAGGTACACTACTCCTAGCTAGAGCACTCAGCTCACACACTTTGGTCCCGGGTTCGATCCCCGGTACGGGTGGAAACATTAAGACGTGTTTCCTTAAGACACCTGCTGTCCCTGTTCACCTAGCAGTAAATGGGTACCTGGGTGTTAGCCGACGGTTGTGGGTCGCATCCTGGGGACAAAACCTAATATGCCCGAAATGCTCCGGATAACAAGGGACTTTCTATATAGTATGTCATTGATGTCAGCTATGGTCTGTATAACTTGTATCATGTACTTGTAGAAATAAAGATTATTATTATTATTATTATTATTATTATTATTATTATTTATAATATTATTATTATTATTAAACACCCAGGTACCTATATACTGTTAGGTATACAGAAGGCAGCAGGTGTTACAGAGACTTGCCCAGATGTTTTGCGAGGCGAGGATCGCACCAGCTCCTGTAGGTCTGGAGTCAAACTGTAGATTATACAGTCCCGGGTCTCCTGTGTGGTGATATTGATAACATAGATTCCTCAAACATGATTATCACGCTCCTTCAGTATATGTTGTATCCGGAACTACAAGATGTTTCTCTTAGAGAAATCTCTCTCTCTCTCTCTCTCTCTCTCTCTCTCTCTCTCTCTCTCTCTCTCTCTCTCTCTCTCTCTCTCTCTCTCTCTCTCTCTCTCGCTCTCTCTCTCGCTCTACCGTGAAGGCCGCACTTCCATGGAATTTGTCGTGTTCCGCCTTGTAAACATTTATCAGCGAATGTGACGTCAAGGATCCCAGACAGGAAGCGAATTTAAAAAAAAAAAACTTTCTTCGGTTTAAGCATTTTTCTCATCATTTATATATATATATATATATATATATATATATATAGCAACCACCCAGGGAAGTACTACCGTCCTGCCAGATGACTGTGAAACAAAAACCTGTAATTGTTTTGCATGATGGTAGGATTGCTGGTTTCTTTTTCTGTCTCATAAACACGCTAAGATAACAGGGATATCTTGCTACTCCTACTAACACTTTGGTCACACTTCACAGACACGCACATGCATATATATATATACATACATCTAGGTTTTTCTCCTTTTTCTAAATAGCTCTTGTTCTTTTTTATTTCTTCTATTGTCCATGGGGAAGTGGAAAAGAATCTTTCCTCCGTAAGCCATGCGTGTCGTATGAGGCGACTAAAATGCCGGGAGCAATGGGCTAGTAACCCCTTCTCCTGTATACAATTACTAAAAAAGAGAAGAAGAAAAACTTTATAAAACTGGGTTGCTTAAATGTGCGTGGATGTAGTGCGGATGACAAGAAACAGATGATTGCTGATGTTATGAATGAAAAGAAGTTGGATGTCCTGGCCCTAAGCGAAACAAAGCTGAAGGGGGTAGGAGAGTTTCAGTGGGGGGAAATAAATGGGATTAAATCTGGAGTATCTGAGAGAGTTAGAGCAAAGGAAGGGGTAGCAGTAATGTTAAATGATCAGTTATGGAAGGAGAAAAGAGAATATGAATGTGTAAATTCAAGAATTATGTGGATTAAAGTAAAGGTTGGATGCGAGAAGTGGGTCATAATAAGCGTGTATGCACCTGGAGAAGAGAGGAATGCAGAGGAGAGAGAGAGATTTTGGGAGATGTTAAGTGAATGTATAGGAGCCTTTGAACCAAGTGAGAGAGTAATTGTGGTAGGGGACTTGAATGCTAAAGTAGGAGAAACTTTTAGAGAGGGTGTGGTAGGTAAGTTTGGGGTGCCAGGTGTAAATGATAATGGGAGCCCTTTGATTGAACTTTGTATAGAAAGGGGTTTAGTTA